>NW_027528892.1:2627215-2627541 GCF_008692635.1 Crocuta crocuta
CAAATGAAGGAATGAATTTTGCTTCTGAAAAACAAGAATCATCATGGTTTACATTGGCTTTCTGTCTCCTCTCCATCTCTCTCTCTCTCCCTTTTTTACTTGAATTCTAACAAAGACATGTCCCAGAGCACGAGCTGGCCTGGCACTCGTGCAACTTACCACATCGTCCATTGCTAAGGTGAACACATAGATGTAGGACTTCACACGGTCAAGATTCACACCAGGATTTTTGTCAGAGGACCAGTGCCTAAAACCACACGAATGTCCTTTCTTTTATTCTAAAACAACCCCCCCCCAGATTTTAACATCTTTGCCATAACTTAGTA
>NW_027528892.1:2627703-2629943 GCF_008692635.1 Crocuta crocuta
TTTTACCACGGTGCCCAAAATAATTTACAATTTAAAAACTCTTGGCCTCCAACAAATAAACAACACAACAAGGGAATTCGCTTTTGCCAGTCTCCGCTGAAAACGGACTTGAGTTTAGCATTCTCAGAGAATAGGAATGAGTACAGGGTTTCAGGGTGAAAACCCTGCTACAAAGTGTAAATACATCGAGAACTTTCTCTTACAGAGTAACGGCATTTAAAAAGCACATATCATTTTTAAAAGAATGATTCGCCTAGATGCTACCTCAGTTACAACAATTAGATAATTCCGTAATAAATGAATGCATAAATATTTTCTGAAAACAGAGGGCAGGGTTTTTTTTTTAATCACAGAAACATTTTTTTAAGTATGAAAATATTTCTTTACATTTCCCCACTGATGGCAATTAATATACTCTGTAATGAGCTCATTAAAACAAACAAACAAACAAACAAAAAACCCAAGGAATCTCAGCTATGAATCGAATGTGAATCATTTAGAAAATAATCTGAAACTTGTTTTGTGTTTTTATTTTTATAATTTTAAATTACAGGGGAAAATCTTCCTGCATTCTTTCCCAGGCGTCTTGCACATTTAAAGTAGAAACTATCATTACATTTAGATAAACATAAAATATGAAACACAGCACTTTCAAAACACAGAGACTAATGTTATATATTTCCAAAAATATGAAATGTCATAAGCACATCTGAGCAAGAATTCAGCTTCAGAATAACAAAGGACGTATGTCCCTTTCCTAAAATGTCACATAACTGCAGAAGACCTTTTTTAAAAAAAATAAATAAATGCAGTGCAGTATTTCAAAGTTTACATTTTAAGGTTTGGAGTTTATTAAATTTAACAGCACATCTGGAAACTAAATTGTAGAAACTGACATGTCACAGCTGGAAACACTCAGGAAAAATCATGTTTGCTTGTTTTTAGTTGAACGTGTTAAGATTCGCAGGGATGGATGGATATGTTGAACGAGTCTGGACGTTGCTTTGCCTCAAGATGTGTCTCTGTAAGCAATTCTCGGAGATGTGGGAAAAAATGTTCCCTTAGAAAGTGAGGTCCGTTATTTTCTTTTCTGACTGAAAATGCTACACTCTCTCTTTATAAACGGCTTCTACAGACCAGACGCCCCTGATGAGTCTCGGCCCTCCAATACAGAACCGTGTGGCTAGATGTGTCCCCAGGGCCCTGCGCTGAAGCGTAGACCTCCTTGCAGAAGCCACCCTGCCCCCTCCCCAAAAGAGGTTTCCTGCTGGAAACAGAAGAAAGTGGACCCCCTGCCCACACCTGTCCCTCCCACGTGGGAGTGCATTGCAGGGAGGGAGAGAGAAGGGGCTGGTCTGAATCTTCCCTGCTTCACCAGATACCCCTGAATCTCCCGCCTGTGTCAGCCAGGGCCTCACAGAATGCTCTGGGAAGCTCTCCACCCCATTCATTCATTCATTCATTCATTCAGCTGATATTCACTGTGTTAAGCCCTGGGGACACAATACAGTGGTGGACAAGGCAGGGAGAAGTCCCCACTTTCACGGGGTTTGTACTCCAGCAGCTGGGAAGTAAAGAGAAGAGTAATGTGTAACAGTGGTCCACGCCACGGAGTGGTGACATTGTCTAGAGGGGTTACTTTAAGAATGTCAGAGGGGGGTGGGGGTTTCGCCAGCTAACATTCTGGAATTCCATGTCCCAGACAGAGCCAGGGACTGGAGGGCACCAGTGAGGGCCAAGTTCTCAGGGGCAGTGAGAAGCCAGTGCCCCGAGAGCCAGGTTTCCACGGGGTGTGTTGCACGATGGGCTGGAGAAATCGCCGAACAGAGCGGGCGCCCTGTACATGTATCGACGTGTGAGTTTAAAAAAAAAAAAAAAAGGATCTCGGCCACCAGACAGATACAAGGGCCCTATTAATGTATTGATTTCCTAGGGCAGCCCTAACAAATCACTGCAGATGGGGGCTCACACAATAGAAATGTATTCTCTCAGAGCCCAGAGGCTGGAAGAGCCAGATCCCGTGTCGCCCACGCTGGTTTCTCCCCAGGTCCCTCTGACACCGTCTTCCCTGCGTGCGGCTCTGTGTCCCCATCGCCTCTTCTTCTGGACTCGGTCCCACCCGTACAACCTTGTTTCAATGCGTTCACCTCTTTAAAAGTCCCATCTGCTAATCCGGCCTCTTTCTGATGCGCTGAGGGCAGCGGGGGTGGGGGTGGGGGTCCTTCCCAGGGGACACACTG
>NW_027528892.1:2630084-2632940 GCF_008692635.1 Crocuta crocuta
TGCGTGGGGGGTGGGGAGGGTGGGCAGGGCCGGGGCCACGGGCCCTGGGAGGGATTGTGGTCTCTGACTTTGACCTTCTGCAGATCTCCGCTCAAGGGGGTGCTTCTGCCCCCCCACCCCCCACCCCCCACGAGGAGCGAGCACCCAACAGAGGCCTCCGTCTCCGGGCCTCTCCCCAGGCATTGCCTCCACTCCGGCCTCTGCCCAGGAGCTCCGCCCAGCCGGACCCCAGTACGGGGAAGGGGCTCAGGCTGTTGCCATGGAAACCGCTGCAGGATGAGGAAGAAGGGGACCTGGGAATGCACAGAGGGAGCTCAAGAGTGGACTTTTCCAGAATCCGGGTCCAAATCCTCAGCGGGGCACACAGAGGGCACTTAATTGATGCCCTTCAACGAGGACCTGCAGCCCTCTCGGGGTCTCCCCGCCGCGGTGCGCGGAGCTGAGGCCGGAGACCCCTCAACGGGGCCCCGGGCGAGGACGGGTTCTCACGCCCTCTGCTCCTGCACATTTGCTGGTCAAACTTGGACTTGAGCATCCCAGAACTAAGCAGTTTCAACCCTGACCGGGCGCCAGGCAGCTGTTGAAGATGNTGGGGGCGGCGGACTAGCTGGGAGAACACGGAACACTGGCTGCCTCTAGGGAGCCAGACTGTGGCGTCTCTAGCCGCACACGTGTGCACACAACAGCAACAGCAGCAGCGGCGACCACAGGGCGAGGAAGGCGCCTGGAGCCACGCGCGCTTTCGCTGTGATGGTGGCGGTGCCTCACGGGTGTGGACCTACCGCCAACCCACCAGCTCGCACCAAACTTGCGCGGATTGTTGCGAGTCAGGAAGAGGACGGGAAGGAAGAGGGGCTCCCCCTCCCCAGCAGGGGCCTCGGCCACCCCGCTCTCCCCTCCAGGGCCCACGGGCCGCCCTGTGTGTGCAAGGCCGAGATCGCCCTGATCAGGCCGAGTCAGAAAGCTCAGGACCCCCGGGGCGCCCAGCCGCTCATGCTCCGGAGGCCCCGCCCAGGCCTGCAGCCGCCCCCTTCCCCCCCACCCCCCCACCCCGCCCGGCTGCCCAGCCCTCCTGCATCGAGGAGGACTGGCGGGGGGGGGCCTCCCGCTGGCCCGGAGCAGAGGGCTGGGTCTCAGGTTACCCGGAGCTGCTCCCTGTGGACTGAGGTCCTAGGTGAGCAAACGCCTTCGCCTTCCTTGGGGACCTGAGACTCGGTGTCTGAGACCTGGGACCTCCCCGCCCCCGTGGCGCCCCCCCACCCCCGCGCGGGGTGGGGTGGGGTGGCCGCAGGGACCTGGGGTCGCCTGCGCTGACTGGTGACTTTTCGAGATGATTAAGCACACTCTTCAGGAAGCATTAAATCACATACTCCGAAGTTGGAATCAATCACACCAGAAGCAAGCGCAAGGCTCCACTCGCGTCCTTCCCGGATTAGGGTGCCGGTGTCCGTGTCCTTGAGGCCGCTGACGTGGGTCCGGGTGGCGGGGACACGGCGTGAGGTGCACCCGGCTATCCGACGGGGCCCCTCTCTCTACCCGCTCGCTCTGGAGCCCAGAGGCAGCCTTAGCTCAGAAGCGGTGGGTGTCTGGGGTACAACGAGCACCCCGTTTGTCAAACCCTCGCTAGATGGCCGGCAACCTTGACCGGAATATTCGGGCTCCCCGTCTCCACCCATGGTCCCCCTTATGCCGGCACTGTAGCCCCTCTGGTCTCCCTGCTGGTCCCAAAGCAGGGCAGCCTCAGGGCTTTCCAGTGACTTCAGTGACTTCCTCCCTTTCCTCCCTCCAGTCGGATTCAAATATCACCACCTCCAAGAAGCCCTCCTTGACCACCCTCTCTCAAATATTGCTCTCTGTATCTTTCAAACCTGACTTATGTCACCCTAGCACTCACCACCGCCTGAAATCTTAACTTTGCGTTCAACGTCTGACCCCCCAACTAGAATATGAGCTCTGGGGAACGGAGGCTTTGACCCCTTGTTCTTCGTTGTGTCCACCACGCTTTGGGGTGCCCTCGGCAATACTGTTGGAAGACATGGATGGCGAATGAGCCTTCTCTCCTCGCATCTCTGCACCCCAGGAAGCCAGACATGGATTTCCTTTCTGCTCCTCATGTTATTCCCACTTGTTCTGGGGGGGAGGGCAAGGTGGGAAGCTCATTCATTATTTCCGATCAGTCAATATCCCGGGAACATGGGACGCTAGTGTTTAGAAGATTGGCAGGAATTCTGCCCACGGCCGCAGAGGCTCCTGATGCCCTCCCTCCCCTTCTGCAGGCGCTGCGGATGGTGACGCATTTCAACGAAAGAAATCCGCCCTCTGGCCTCTGATGCAGACTCTGCGGGGCTGGGCAGGCCCTCCCCACCGTCCCCTCTTGCAGCAAGTGGTGGGCCTGTTGCCATGGAAACTGCAGCCTGAGTGGGAGGCGAGGGGCTGGGGGAGATGCAGAGGGCTGCAGAGGGTGGAAACTTCCAGGCTCTGCCTTGAGATTGTGGGTTGGGGCCTCGGACTTCATCCAGGGCTCTCTGTTCCCATCACCCCTTCAGACCTCCTCCTACTTTGGCCGCCCAGAGTTCTGGACCTTTCCCTCCCCTCACTCCCATGGGAGCACTCTCTGCCCCGAGCCCCCCACCCTCTCTTGTTCATACTCCTTAGGCATAAGATACCCACCTTGGATGAGTCCAAGACCACTGCCCACTCCTCCAGCCACCTTAGGGTTTTTTCCCCAATTTTCTTTATTGTGGGA
This sequence comes from Crocuta crocuta, assembly GCF_008692635.1. Taxonomy (NCBI): domain Eukaryota; kingdom Metazoa; phylum Chordata; class Mammalia; order Carnivora; family Hyaenidae; genus Crocuta; species Crocuta crocuta. The sequence goes on from NW_027528892.1 coordinate 2,632,831, forward strand.
AAACACGCATACCATTTGCCGGGGTGGTCATTTTTAAGTGTACAGCCCAGCGGTCATAAAAATATTCACACTGTTGGGCAGCGATCCCCACCATCCGTCCCGGCAAAACT
>NW_027528892.1:2632961-2639188 GCF_008692635.1 Crocuta crocuta
CCACCATTCTGCTCTCCGTCTCCCTGAATTTGACTCCTCCAGGGACCTCAGAGAGGCCAACTCACAGTGTGTGTCCTTCTGTGCCTGCCGTACCTCACTGAGCATAACGTCCCCAAGGCCATTCACACTGTGGCCTGTGTCGGAGTGTCCTTCCTTTTTCAGGCTGAATAATATTCCATCGTGTGTATGGACCACACTTTGTTATCAGTGCACACTTAGGTTGCTTCTGCTTTTTCGGCACATGCTGCTGTGAACATGGATGTGCAAATACAATTCTGAGACCCTGGTTTCAGTGCTTTGGGGCATCTGCCCAGAAATAAAATTACTGGGTGCTATGATAATTATATTTTTAATTTTTTGAGCAACTTCTTCACAGCAGCCACGCCCCCAGCTCCCCAGTTTTAGCCACAATAAACAATGGGGACGGATTTCTGGTATGACCCGCGGTACCTTGTAGGGAATCTTTCCCGTGTGCGTGGCGCTGTTCCCAACGTTGGACCCATTCAGTAATCATAGAAATAGAGTATTATGTTTAGGCTAATAGACAAAACTACAGCACTTACTGTATGCCATTCAGCCCTCTAAATTCTCACTCCCTCAAAGCTCACTTGAGGTGTGTTCTGATACTACCCCAATTTTACACATAAGGACNGGAGAGTCACGCAATAAGTGACTAATGTCAGATTCATATGACGGAGTCTAGACCCTTAACTTCGGGCTTTGCTGCTGCTTGGCACGTGTCAAAGGGTTGCATGCAAAGAGGAGGCTGTCTGGCAATATCGTTATTCACTCACCACTGGTGTAGACATCTACCCCAAAGTCATGAGTCATGATCTCCACAAGGGAGTGGTGCAGACAGAAAATGGGGGGAAATTCTCGAATTCAGAACTGACACTTGGAGAAGGTTGTAGCATCCATCCAATCAACCATTTATTCATCTAAACATCCATCCATCCCTCCATCATCATTCCTTATATTCATCCATCCATTAACCATCCATCAATCTCTCCAACCATCCATTTATGGGTCCATCTAACCACCATTCATCCATCCATCCATCCATCTATCCATCCACCCACCCACCCATCCATCCATCCATCCATCCATCCATCCACCCATCCATCTATCCATCCACCCATCCATCCATCCATCCATCCATCCAACAAAGAAAAGAAAACATATCTCTGAGAAGATAGTTGTGAATACCTCCGCGATAAACTGAGTTATATATTTATTCACCAGACGTACAGGCCCTGCATGCCTCTTCCCAGCCCTGGCCCTGAATTCGCCCCCGTTGCCTCCCTTCCTTGCTCACTCATCAGATGCCCTGTCTTCCTTGGCATTCTCCCGCAGGACAAACACGCTCCATCTCCAGATATTTCCAGGTGCTGTTCTCTCTGCCCAGAATGGTTATTTCCCTAATAAGCCAAAGGTCTGTGCTCTTCTTTCAGGCCTGCTCAAATACCACCTCCAGGAAGACCTCCTTGACCAGCTGATCTAAAGGATAAAGGAGCTCTCTCCTTCTCTGCTCATCTCTTCACCCTGCTTGCACTTTATATAACCATCAGGGACTTCAGTTAAATTGATTGACTAATGTCCTCACTTAGATGAAAGACACGTAAGGAGGAGGTTTGTCGTGGTGTCTATTCATCCCACTTAACCCCATGCTGACCCACAGTGGGGCCTCAACAAATACTTGCAGAATGAACACAAGGGCTGAAGAAGGGAAGGGAGGGTCTCCCAGAGGTCAGAAACTGGGCCTTATTTCTCAGAGTTCTATTTTCCAGAGCAGAGCGGTAGAGCCGAAAGAGGCTCAATGACTCCCCATAGATGTATAGACCCGTCCGACCGCCGTATTTGCGCCCGCGCCCACGCCCACGCACCAAGCGAGCGTGAGGTGAGAGCACAAGCTGAGTGTGTCCCTGCTGCGGAGCGCAGACCCGCACCTCCTCTTCGCGCGGGGGAGGCCTGACAGCCTCTTTCTCTGCAAACACCTCGCCAATGACGCACAGAGCGCGGCCCTGCAGACTCGGGTGATGTGATGTGATGCAGCCCCCACCTGCAGCGCCCACCCCGCTGCCCCCACCCAGCTCCTCCTGACTCAGGCTGTTGTCTTGGAAACCGTGGTGGCAGGCAGCCCGGTTGCCGGGGGATGGAGAGGGAGCACCGAGAGGCCTTGGGGACCCCAATCCCGGCCTGACACCTCAGCTGCTGCTGGAAAGCCACTGTCCGCCTCCCTAAAGCGTAGGGACTCCGGCCCCAGGCAATTTCTGGCAGGTGTTTACAGCCCGAGTCTTGGATCTTGGGGAGGCTGGTGCGGTCAGTCTTCTCTGCAGCAAATCGTGTACCAGGTCCCACAGTGCAAGCGGGACCTGGGTGCCGCCTCGGCCCCGGGTGACAGAGAGGGGACGCCACGCCCAGGGGTAGGGCACGCGCAGCTGAGCTCTGCAGGAGCACAGAGGTTAGGCAGTGAGGACCCCGTGAGGCTGTTCCCGACAGAGGGAACGGCAGGTGCAAAGCAAAACAAGCGTCACCTTTGCCAGAACTCAGAGGCGAGAGGCCCCTGGAGCAGAGTGCGGGAGGAAGGGGACGGCAGGGGGCTGAAAACCAGTGACCAGGGGGCCCCCCAAGGCGGGCTCTGTGCTCTGGGCTTAATGCTCTGAGGCCACCATCATAAGAATCTTCGTTTCATCTCTGAACTTTTGTTCTGGAGTAAAGATTAGAGGGCAGACCCCTGGGCGCGGACCCTTGCCTCCAACACCGCCCAGCCTTCCTGGGACACGTTCTGAGCGACCCCCTTCCCGCCCTGCCCACGAACCCTTGCTGCCTTCTGCCCCTGATGGGGGTCCTGGGCACAGAGCTGGGGAGGCTTAGGGTCACCTGTGAGGGTCTGCACTCACCCGCTAGTATCTATCCCCTTGTGTCCTGGGGAGCATGACATGAAATAAATAAAAAACACCATTAACAGAGGGAGAGTAAGTCTACAGAAGAAAAGAAAGAGTCTCTTGCTTTCTAAACAAGGGGCCTGCATTTTCACACTGCACTGGACCCTGACGATTCTGCTGCTGGTCGTGGCCAGAGGCGCCAGGCCAGCCCAGGACCGGGTCAGACCCCATGTGGGCCCTGCAAGGGAGGGTGTTTATTGTGCGAATGATCAATGAAACAGCAGAGTGATGCAATTGAAGACCTCACGTCTGCTCTCAGGGGGAAGCGGGGCACTAGGGGCGTGGGGGGAGGCAGGCAGACCCTCTGAGGCGGGGGACAGGGCCAGGCAGGAGGTGGTGCGGGTGGGGCCGGGCCGGGAGGGTGGCACAGAGGAGGCAGTTAGCAGAGGAGCGGGGAGGGAGCCAGCTGCGGAATAAATGGTCAAGAAGAGGAGAAGCAGATGTGGAATTTGACCGTGGCCCCTGACCTCCAGCCACACGCTGCCTGCCAGAGGCCCCGCCGCAGACACGGCCTTGGAGCGGGGAGGAGAACGGTGCTCTCGGAGGCCGCGGGCCCTGTTCAGAGCTCTGGAGGGGCCCGTCTCTAAGCCACGTCCGTGCAGTCAACACCAGTAATCTGTGCGGCCTGTCCATCGTGGTGTCCTGGCAGATAAGCACACCTTCTGAGCAGCCCTCTGAGCCAGGCAGATGCGAAATGAGGAACTAGTGCATACCGTGTGTACCCCAGAGTGCTCCTTGTGTCCATGAGGGGAGTCCCACTGTAATTGCTTGGCACGTCCACTCCGGGTACACATAAATGCATACCACCTGACGCGTGGAATGCTCCAGCCCTGGGAGCTCTGAATCAGTGGGGAGTCTTGGTGAAAGACAGTTGGAGTAGGGAGTGCAAAGGCCCTGGGGCAGGAGCAAGCCTGAGGTTCGGGAATCAAAACAAGAGGGCCAGTGGAGCAGGAGGTGAAGCTGAGGAAGCCTGTGGCCACCAGAGGAGTCAAAGCCTAGCTGGGGGCTGGGGGGAGGGATTTAGTTCATTTCAAGAGCAGAAGGCAACTCCTAGATCTCCTGGGGGGTTTGTATTTTATTTTTGACTGGGCTCTGAAGTGAGGGCGCTGTGTGCCCTCAGCCTGTGAAGTCTGTGCCAGCTGGTGAATTTAGCTGCACAGCTCCACCGCCCGGCTATCCTGTCCCTCGGCCGGCAGAAAAACCAAGCGTCCCTGAAGCTCTCAGACTCTTATTTTTAAAATTAAAGTACAGTAAGTACAAATTACCTCTCATGAGAGTGCAGTTCTGAGTTTTAACCCGGCCGTGGATTCATGTAGCCAGGAGCACAATCAGGACAGGGGACAGTTTCCTCTCTCCTAAGAACTCCCTGGTGGTGCCCGTTTTCAAGTTTCACGTCCCCTACCCCATCCCCTCGGAGCCACCGTTCTGTTCTCTGTCACCATAGTTTTGTCTTTTCAAGAAGTGAGGTAAATGGAATCAGTGTATAACCTTCCGAGTCTGGCTTCCTTCACTCAGCATAACACCCTGGAGATTCTTCTGATAGTCTGCTCTTTTTTTTTTATTTTTTTTATTGCCAAGTAGTAGTCAGTGACGCACTAAGGTTTATCAACCGATATACCAGTTAGGGCATCTGGGTTGTTTTTTGGGATATTATAAATAGAGCTGCTGTGTAGGCATTCATGTATAGGCTTGAAAACTTATTTAAATAATATTCTTTTTTATAAAACTTTTTTGAATCTCTTTAAACATTTAAAAAATAAATATTTATTTTTGAAAAAGAGAGACAGGGACAGAGCACAAGCGGGGGAGGGGCAGAGAGAGAGGGAGACACAGAATCCCAGGCAGGCTCCAGGTTCTGAGATGTCAGCCCAGAGCCCCACACAGGGCTCAAACTCACAAACCATGAGGTCATGACCTGAGCCAAAGTCAGATGCTTAACCAACTGAGCCACCCAGGAGCCCCAATAATATTCTTTATCTAACCCACTATATACTAAATATTATCCTTTTCATATCTAATCAATATACAAAATTATGGAGATGCCTGGCTGGCTCAGTTGATAGAGCATGTGACAATCTCTAGGTCACAAGTTAGGCCCCACGTTGGGTCTAGAGCTTACATTAATATATAGAGATGTATATTTTACCACAATACAAAATCTAAAAATAATTTTTTAATGTTTATCCATTTGAGAGAGAGAGAGAGAGAAGAGCAGAGAGAGAGGGAAACACTGAATCAGAAGCAGGCTCCAGGCTCTCATCTGTCAGCACAGAGCCTGATGCAGAGCTCGAACTCACGAACCACAAGATCATGACCTGGGCGGAAGTCAGATGCTTAACCGACTGAGCCACCCAGGTGCCCCTTACAATAGAGAATTTTTAATGTAAAACATAATGTGGAATTTCTCATTCATATGAATGAATAACTGGCATCTGAATGAATGAAATTCATATGAATGAATGAGAAATTCCACATTATGTTTTACATTAAAAATTTTTTACATTTTACTTTAAAATTAAATTTTTACGTTGAAATTATAAATTTTCTTTTTTGTGTCTTTTATTTTTTATTAGTTTTTTGTCTTTGTAAAATATAATTTATTGTCAAATTGGCTTACACACAACACCCAGTGCTCATCCCAACAGAAATGGTAAATTTTCTATTGTGGTAAAATACATTACAAAACTTACCATCTTAGCCATTTTTAAGCATACAGTGAGCAGCTTAAGGACATGCAGGGGGCATTGTGCAATAGTCACTACTATCCATTTTCTTTTCTTTTTTTTTTGTAATTTTTTAATGTGTATTTACTTCTTTTTTTGAGAGAGAGGTGGAGAGTGAGTGCAGGAGGGGCAGAGAAAGAGAATCCCAAGTAGGCTCCGCGCTGTCAGCACAGAGCCCAGCACAGAGCCCAGCACGGGGCTCGAACTCACCGACCGTGAGACCATGACCTGAGCGGAAATCCAGAGCTGGACGCTAACCCCCCCCCCGAGCCCCGGGCGTCCGCGGCCGTCCGTTCTCACGCTCCGCGTCGTCGCAGACAGAGCAGTGGCCGCCTGCTCCCGGACTCCCGGAGCCACGTCCGTTTTCTGTCTCTGCGGATCCGTCTGCACCACAGTCCTCGTGAAGGTCCCGGAGCCAACGTGTGTCGTTTTGCGCGCGGTCCGCTCACGTCGCATCGCGTCACGTTCTCAAGGCTCCGCGCGCCCTGCGTCAGAACCTCACCCGTTTCCACGGCCCAGTGGCATTCGCTGTCCGCACGTGTCACGGCTTGTGTGTCAC
>NW_027528892.1:2639321-2671020 GCF_008692635.1 Crocuta crocuta
GCGAGCAGGTCGGGCCCGGCCTGACGCCCCGCCGGGGACCGGGATGTGCCCCGCAAACGCGCCAGTTTGACGCCAGCTGAAGGCATCCGAGTTCCCGGGGTCCCTGATCCACCCGGAAGCAGAGCCTCCTGAAGGGACTCGCGTCATCGCGTCCCGGGTCCAGGCACCGGGGGGGGCGGGGGGGCTCTCCCCCGCCGCGCCCCCCGCGAAGTGAGCGGTGGGACCCCGGATTCTGACAGGCCTGAGCCGCTCCTCCCCGCCTTCCCCGTGTGTCACCCGTGCGGGCCCGAGGTAGTGAACGAGGTCGGTGGGAGTTTGGGGGCTGCACTACTGGCTGTCCCGGGGGGCAGGGGCGGGGGGGCCTCTCCCGGGCGGCGCTTTGGGGTGCGGTGTGCAGGGAGGTCAGGCAAACGGCAGGAGCAGGTGAGGCGTGAATGTCACTCCAGGCCCTGGGGACACCCCAGGCCCTGGGGACGCGGGACGAGGGCTGTGTGCTGGCAGCCGAGGCGGCCGCAGGGGAGATGAGGCCTCAGAAACAGCAGGTGCCGGGGGCATATTTTGTGGATCGCTAACGCTGATGGCCGGAGGCCGGAGGCGCGGAGGAGGGTCTCTGGCTTCCCTACCGCAGGTTCTCAGGGGCGCGGGCAGTGAGACCAGGGCCCGCACGCAGGAGGCCCCCCCAAACGCCGACTTCATGCCCGCACCCCCAAAGAACGACGCCGAGGAATCTCTACCAACGACGTTATCAGAGCACAGAGCAGCCGCCCGGACATGGGCGGGAGTGTCCGGCCCTTCACCTCTGTACCAGAACGGAAACATCTTCTCTGTTTATCCGAAGAATCCGCGGTGACGTCGGGCGGCACCTGGGCTTGTTTTTCCGAGCAGCGCGTAAGCCTGGCTGATCCACTCCTGTGGTTTTCCAGGCGTATCTCAGTGAAGCCCCGGAGCAGCCCTGTGGGCACGGTCACCCTCCTAGACTAAGGGGTGAACTCGGGGCGCAGAGAGCTTAGGGCACATCTGGACTGGACAGGGCGGCCGTGGGGGGCGTTCAGAGGCCGCTTTGCGGGAAGGGCTGTTACAGCGAACCCAGGCGCCCAGGAAGACACGCCTCGTGCACCCGGGGCATCAGGAAATTCTGTGTTTATTTCTCACCGGTGCCGGCCCAGCAGTCACCTCCAAAGGCTGAGCCCCGAACCTTGGCATCGGCCTCCTTTATTTATTTATTTATTTATTTATTTCTAGGAGAGAGAGAGAGAGAGAGCATGAGCAGGGGAGGGTCAGAGAGAGAGGGAGTCACAGACTGAAACAGGCTCCAGGCTCTGAGCTGGCAGTCAGCACAGAGCCCGACGCGGGGCTCGAACCCACGAACTGCGAGATCATGACCTGAGCGAAAGTCGGACGCTTAACCGACTAAGCCACCCAGGCGCCCCAACATCGGCCTCCTTTTATGGCCAGGATAGTAGGGACTTTCGGGACAAAAGGAAAAGGAGAGAGGGCACTTTTCAGCGGTGCTGTCCAGGCAGCTGGTGGCCACAGGAGGCAAAGAATATTACAGAGGCCAGAAGTCTGCAAGGGGGGTGTCCAGCCTCGGACATCTGGCTGGCCCCTTTTATCTTGTTTTTACCAGCTTTTTTCCTCAGGAGGAACAGCAGTGCAAAGGCCCTGGGGCGGATTGATTTTGTCCTGTGCAAGGAGCAGGATAAGGGCAGTCATAGGGGAGAGGAGTGACAGCAGGGATCGACACGGGATGTGCGCAGGCTGCGATGCGAGTAGGCGCCTAATGAGGCTTTTCATCCTGCTCTAGCATTTTGAAGGGCCTACTATGTGCTGGGCCCTGGTTTCAAGTCTCCCCGCCCCCACTTTCCTTTCCTCTACCCCAGCTGCAGTCTCTAAAGTGACCCCCGACCCTACCGAGTCCCCACAGCCAGAGGTCCCCTCCGTGGGGGGATGGGGCGGCGGGACTGACCTCAAACCAGCCACTCTCTCCCCTGCGCCTTCTCCGCATCAGTGGTTCCCACGGCATTCTCTGCAGCTTACGATGCATGCTAGGCCGCAGGTCTCTGCTGCAGCCTTTGCTGACGTGGACAGGAGTCTGAGTGTCCCCTGAGCACGTTTCTCATCCGCATTCAAGTCAGAACTGGGCAGGGAGGCCCTCCTATGCGCCCGGAGCTGTTGGAGGCTGGCGGAGCACAATGAGACCCCAAAAGGGCCCCACCCGTGTCCCCTCCTGGAGTCCGGGGCGACGACCGCCTGGCGGGAGAGATAGCTTCCCTTCGTTCCCTCGTTCAAGCCCCATTCACACGCAGACAATGGGTGTCATGAGGCGCTAAAAAGAAGGGAGCTCCCGCGGCTGCGGAGACTCCCCCTGCGCACATTGCGAGTGAAAGAGTGAAAGGAGCCGCTCTGAAAAGGCTTCGCCGGGGGCCGCCTGGGACGGAAGAGGCAGAGCTCAGGAGCCGGTCGGGGATGAGTGGTTCCGGGGTTTGGGGAGGAGGGATGAACCGCGGAGCACAGAGGACGTTTAGGGCAGGGAGACCACTCTCCCTGAGGCCGTAACGATGGGTTACAGGGCCTTGCTGTACGCTTGGCCCAGCGCACGGAATGCGGAACACCAGGAGAGCACGACATGGGGTTTTGGGGTGATGGGGGGGCTGGGAGCTGACAGCCAGGAAAGAATTCTTGAACACGTCTTCGGTGCAAAGAGGTGATTTTATTAAAGCACAGGGACGGGACCCATGGGCCGGAAGAGCTGCACTGGGGTTGTGAGGGGGTCAGGGATAGCGGAATCTCTAAGGAATTTTGGAAGCAAGGTCTCCAGGACCTTGAGGGGCCGCTGTTGCTAGGGAAACACCATTTCTTATCGTTCGGTAAAACTGCAAGTCATGAGACCCTTCAGATGTGTATCAGGGGCCATAAGCTTGGAGACTGACTGCCAGCCTGTATCTCAGGGGAGCTGAGGTAAAAGAAGTTTCCAAAGGAATTTTTATATGTGAAAGCAGACTTACAGGATCCGGGGGTGCCTGGGCGGCTTAGTTGGTTAGGAGGCCAACTCTTGATTTCGACTCAGGTCGTGATCTCGCAGTTCGTGAGTTGAAGCCCCGCACGGGGTTCTGTGCTGACAGCGGAGCCTGCTTGGGATCCTCTCCCTCTCCCCCTTCCCTCCTCTCTCGCTCGCTCTGAAAATAAATGAATAAACTTTAAAAATAAAATAAGTAAAGCAGACTTACAGGATCCTGCGGGCCCGCGTGGGGTGTCAGACAATGTTAAGCCAAGCTTCCCCTTTGCCCAGCAAAGTGTCAACCTCCAGGCAGCTGAGCTCCTAGGAGGTCACTCTGCGGGTCACAGGGACTTGTCAGTGGGCTGTAGGCACTAAGGCAGTTTAATTCTTCATTTGCCTCAGTTCCCCACATCACCATGGCAGGCACTTAAACCCCTTCCATCTTGAGGAGGTGATTTTAGGGCTCCATGAAACGGAGTCTGTGGGTGTCTGGAGATGAGGCTCTGGACAAGATGGCCTTTTTGTTGCAGGGTACCCGGCTCTCCGTACACTGAAGGACACTCGTGTCCTGTGTGACTGTGATCTCTGTCTGTCAGCCATCTGCTTTCTTTCCTTTCCCTTGTCCTTGAGCAGCCAGGAGAGTCCGAGAATGTCGCACAGGCCACCAGGGCTGGGGGGGCAGCTGGTGGCTTGTCCTTGGCCCTCAGCCCCCCACACTCCCTCATCAGACCCACAGCCGCACAGACCACGGTGTTGACTGCACAAACGTGGCTCAGGACGGGCCCCTCCAGAGCTCTGAACGGGGCCGTGGCCTCCGAGGGCCTGGTCTCCTCCCCGCTCCAAGGCCGTGTCTGCGGCGGGGCCTCTGGCCGGCGTCCAGCGTGGAGGTCAGGGGCCGCGGTCAGGTTCCACATCCGCTTCTCCCCGCGCACAAGAAAGGCCCGTCTTCTGCCTCTTCTTGACCATTTGTTTCCACTGCTGGCTCCCTCCCCGCTCCTCTGTTAACCGGCTCCTCTGGGCACCCCCTGGCCGCTGCCCGCACCACCTCCTGCACCCGCACCACCTCCTGCCCGGCCCCGGGCCCTGGCCTCCTCGCCACTCCCCAGTGTCCCCTTTGCCCCTGAGAGCAAATACAGAGTTTTAAATTGCGTCGCTTTGCTGTTTCATTCATCATTCCCACAATAAACACCCTTCCCTTGCAGGGCCCACGTGGGGTCTCACCTTCTGGCCTGATCCGGCACTCTGAGGGCCGGAGGGCAGCAAGGGTTTGGGGGGCGGGGGGGGAGCCAGTGGCCCAGAGCCTGTCCCAGGGAGGCCGGACTGCCCTAGAGGTGAGGCCCGGAGCCATGCTTCCCGAACTGCTGGGCTCCACTTCCAGATGGAAAATCAGACATAAAATGAGGACTCTCCTGACGGTGACCTCAGAGCATTAACCACCCAGCACAGGGCCCCCCGGGAGGCCCCCCCAACCCCGGTCACCCCCGTTTTCAGCCCCCTGCCGTCCCCTTCCTCCCACGCTCTGCTCCAGGGGCCTCTGGCCTTCCTGAGTTCTGGGAAAGGTGATGCTTGTTTTGCTTTGCACCTACTGTTCCCTCTGCCAGGAGCAGCCTCAGGGGGTCTTCACCGAGCGTCCTGCCACACGTGCCCCACGCCTGGGTACCGGGTCCCGGCAAGGGCTCGGGTGAGATTGAGAAGCCATATAAGTTGGGGCGCCTGGGGGGCTCAGTCAGTTAAGGGTCTGACTCTTGATTCGGCTCAGGTCATGATCTCGGTGTCCGTGGATTCGAGCCCCACGTCGGGCTCTGTGCTGACAGCTCAGAGCCTGGAGCTGCTTCGGATTCTGTGTCTCCCTCTCTCCCTGCCCCTCCCCTGCTCATGCTCTTTCTCTCTCTCAAAAATAAACATTTAAAAAATTTAAAAAAATTGAAAAGAAATAAAAGATAAAAAAATAATAATTTGCATGTTCCAGGTGGGGTGCGCAGGCAGGGAGGGACCCGCCTAATCAGCCCTTCTCAAGGGTGGCCTGACTGTGTGATCGGCCAGCGCAGAACCCCGAGCGGGTCCCCACTGCTCGTGTAATGAAGAGGAAGTTTCTTACGGGTAGTGGGGGCTACAGAACTTCCTCCGGGGGGAACATGACGGAGACAACATTTTGGAAGAAGTGGGGAGTGAAGAACATGTCTTCATATTTCGTTCGCTTCCCCTTCCCAACTCATGCCGCACGGTTGTGAAAAAGCAAGCGGGTGATTTTATTGCTGTGTGTGTCTGTGAAAGATGAACTGTCCCCATTGTTTTACACTTTTCATGTAAGCGCGGGGATATTTTTTCAGGAAACCATAGCAAAGAACATCTAGGGATCAGCACTGTCATTGCAGGACATTGTCACCAGCATCAGGATTCCAAGCCATTGCATTAAAAATGAAAGGGCAGGGGCGCCTGAATGGCTCAGTCAGTGAAGCGTCCGACTTCGGCTCGCGTCATGATCTCACGGTTCGTGGGTTCGAGCCCCGCGTCGGGCTCTGTGCTGACAGCTTGGAGCCTGGAGCCTGTTTTGGATTCTGTGTTTCCCTCTCTCTCTGCCCCTCCCCCGCTCATGGTCTGCGTTTGTCTCAGAAATAAAACATTTAAAAATTTTTGTTTAAAAATGAAAGGGTAGATTTTCAGCCTTGGAAAAATCCGGGAATTCTTACAGCCAGTGGTACCCATAGAAACAATTGGAAAAAGAATCTTAACGGATTCGGACACCTTTCTTTCTTTCTTTTTTAACCACCTTATGGTAAAAGGCGTCTCTTGGACACACAGAATCCTGTGCCGTGTCTGAGAAACCCGCTTTGTCCTCCTGCCTGTGAAATAACGATGCATACGCACGGACAGCTGGGTCCCCAACGGGCATGGACGGTGAATGTGGGGCGTGTTTTGTGTCACGACGTGGGACGGGGTCCCCTGTGCACGCGCGTGACCTGGGACAGTGTTGTGCTCGGGAAGGGACTGCAGCCCGGAAATTCTGCCTTCTCTGGACCCTCTGTTCCAGGACCGTCTGTGACTCACCGAGATCCACCAGGGCGGGCTGTTTCCACGGNTTGGGCCGCGCCCTCCGCCCTCCGCCCTCCGCCCTGCGCGCACTCCGTCTCGCTTCTGACGGAGCCCCTCCTGTGGGAGACAAACGCGTGTCCGGCCGCCTCCCGACTCTGAGGGAGTCTCGTTTCGGCGGCCTCGTTACAAAAGCAGGAGGCTTTTCTGTTGAAATAACCCATTTCCCCCCTCGGCCCCCCCGCCGGGANCCCGCGGCCCCCGTCCCCTCTCTCCTTCCTCCCCGGGCTCCCCTGCCGCACCGCAGCCTGCTGGGTCCCTTTCGCTTAATTTTCATCACAAAACTACTTTGAGCGACTACAATGTTCATTTTAAAATGTTCATGTGGGGGCGCCTGGGGGGCGTCAATCAGTGNTCCCTCTCTCTCTGACCCTCCTATGCTCATGCTCTGTTTCTCTCTCTCAGAAAGAAATAAAACATTAAAAAAAAAAAAAGAAGGGGAAGAAAGGGCAAATCCTTTATTGTGGCAGAATGGAAGCAATAGTTTAAGGATATTTTCCATATTTTTCCTAGAGACCAGGCCTTCAGAACCCCTCGGGCAGGCGCCACAGAGGCGAAGGGCCCGGGAGACCCCGGGGGGCAGGGCGTCCCTGGCTGGGTGCAAACCCCCCCCCCCCCCCCCCCCCCCCCCCCCCCCCCCCCCCGCGCGTNGCGACAGCCTCAGCGCCTGGGCACCGAGACCCCCGCCTTGGTTCGCGCCGCCTACTCCGGCCCCGCGCGATGCTGCTCTTCCCCGACGCTGCTTCTAGAATAGACCGAATATGTGCCAAACGCTGCAACAGATGAAGCGATTTTCCGTGGCTTTTCCGGAACCAGAAAGCAGGGGAAACAGCTTCGTCGTCTCTCGCGGGGGAGCTGCCGACGTCAGTCCTGGTGTGTCACCCTGAAAGGGAACTCGGCCCAAGCTGTTTTGTCACAGGAAGAGGGCGCGTGCCAAACTGCACGGACTCTCATTTTGTATATTGTGCAAATATGGGAATATCATCCTGCGTAGCAACATATGCATGATAACTTTGCATAAATATCCCTGAAACTTGGCTCTGGGGTGAGACAGAGAAAGCTGGTGTTGTGGGAATTGCCACCCGAGAGGCGGAGGTAAAAGAGAGATTTATTTTTTTTTCTGTCTGTTTAGCGTTTTCATGCTTTTCTTCACAATGAATTGCCACTAGCAAGCATAACTGAAGACAGTTGATGACTTCTGTTTTATAAGCTGGGCCAGAACGTTAACATTTATATGATATGTCAGTAAGGCTTTCCAAAGCATTACAACAGGGCCAGGAAACCAAAAGAAAAAAAAGATCAATAAATGGGGCGCCTGGGTGGCTCAGTCGGTTGAACATCTGACTTCGGCTCAGGTCATGATCTTGTGGTTCGAGCCCCAGGTGGGGTTCTGTGCCGGCAGCTCAGAGCCAGGAGCTGCTTCAGATTCTGTGTCTCCCTCTCTCTGCCCCTCTCCCGCTCATGCTCTGTCTCTCTCTCTCAAAACTAAATAACATTAAAAACAATTTTTTAAAAAGATTAATAAATATGATAAGATTATTTAAAGTTTCATGGGGAAAATGTAGACAACATTTAGACAGCGATCATCAAAAAACAATTGGAAAGTAAAATTTTTTTCTTTTAATACTTTATTGTCAAGTTGGTTTCCATATAACACCGAGTGCTCATCCCCACAAGTGCCTCCTCCATGCCCATCTCCCCCCACTCCCCCACACCCATCAATCCTCAGTTTGTTCTCAGCATTCAAGAGACTCTCAGGGTTTGCCTCCCTCCCTCTCCCCCACTATTTTTCCCCTTCTCCTCCCCCACGGTCCTCCGTTAAGTTCCTCCTAATCCTCCTATACGTGCAAACATATGGTATCTGTCCTTCTCTGCCTGACTTATTTCGCTCAGCATAACACCCTCGAGTTCCAGCCATGTTGCTACACAGGCCAGATTTCATTCTTTCTCATTGCCATGGAGTATTCCATCATATAGATAAACCACATCTTCTTGATCCATTCGTCCGTTGATGGATACTTAGGTTCTTGGAATGTGAAATTTTAAAAATGCTGCTTATATTAATATTCCCAAACATGCAATTCCTAGTGTAAATCTAACAAAAGGTATAAAAGAGCTCTACTCTAAAACACCACAAAATGCTGCTGAGAGAAATTAAACGAGATCAAAATAAGCAGAGACGTAAGATATTTGTAGACTTGATAATGTTACAATGGTCATTCTCCTGAAGTCATTTTCACAAATCCTGGTGCCATTTTTTGGTAGGAAGGGACATGTTGTTGATTCTAAGGGTTGTCTGCAATTACAAGGGATCTAAAATTGGCCCCAAAAAATCTTTTAAAAAAGGAATAAAGAACAAAGGTGGGGGGTTTATACTGTCTGCTTTCGAGACATGATATAAACCTACAGTGATAGTGATCGCAATGGTGTGGAATCCGCGTCTGGGGAAACACAGACCAATGGGGCAGAAAGGAAGACGTGTGAGAGGAATGTCTTCATAACATTGGAGCAGGCAGACATTTCTTAGACGGGAGAACAAAAGAGCCAGCCATTAAAGAAATTGATAAGCTGGACCACATCTCTGCAGCAAAATGCCCTGTTAGGAAAATCAGTAATGTAAGCCCTTAACTCTGTGTCCTTGGGGACGTCTCAGCCCCTGAGCTGGCTGGGGCTTCCTCTGGGGCTCCAGCCTGCAGTGGGGACGGGGGCTCTCAGGCTGTCCCCACAGAGAAGGCAGCTGGAATGGGAAGGGAAGGGCTGGGGACAAGATGGAGAGAACCCTGTCACTGGAGTTTTCTAGGCCCTGCTGGCTGGATTTTCTTTTAAAATAACAGATAATGGAGCACCTGGGTGGCTCAGGTGGTTAAGCAGCCAAATCTTGGCTTCAGCTCAGGTCATGATCCCACAGTTCATGAGTTCGAGCCCCACATTGGGCTCTGTGCTGACAGTGTAGAGCCTGCTTGAGATTCTCTCTCTCTCCCTCACTCTCTGCCCCTCCCCCGCTTGCTCTCTCTCTCAAAATCAATAATCTTAAAAAAAAATTTAATTTTTTAAATGTAAAATAAAGTAAAATCAGCTTTTATTTCTTTTGTAAAATGTGATTGTTTTTAAGGTTTAAAAGTAATCTCTACACTGAATGTGGGGCTTGAACTTACAACCCTGAGATCAAGAGTCACATGTTTCACCAACTGAGCCAGTCAGACACCCCTAAAGTCACCTTTTATTTATTTTTTTTAATTACATTAAAATTTTTTAAATGTTTATTCTTTTTTTTTTTTTTTGAGAGAAAGAGAGAGAACGAGTCGGGGAGGGGCAGAGAAAAAGGGAAACACAGCATCCAAAGCAGGCTCCAGGCTCTGAGCTGTCAGCACAGAACCTAACGTGGGGCTTGAACTCATGAACTTTGAGATCATGACCTGAGCTGAAGTCCGTCCCTTAACTGACTGAAGCTCCCAGATGCCCCTTAAATTACATTTTTTTAATGTCGCCTTTTAAAATAACATTGTTCCTTGGGATAAAATAGTATTGGAATTGATATCCCTAATGTAAAAAGAATTCTTAAAGAACCACCCAAAAGAAGGATGGGGAAAAGACACCAACAGATGTTTGCTGAAAAACGTATGAAAATGATATAAAAATAAATAAGAGTAAAGTTGAAAATAAAAGTAACAAATAAATTTAAAAATACATAAAAATGAATGTAAAATGTTCAAACTCTCAATGAGAGAAACACAAATTGAAGCAATCCTGAGATACCTGCTCTCACCTATCAGCCCAAAAACCCTTTGGAACATACAGCTCTCTGGACCAAATGTATAAATACATATAAATACATATGTGTGTTGGCGAGGCGATGAGGAAACAGGTTCTCTTTCTTTTTAAGTTTATTTACTTATTTTTGAGTTGGCAGGGAAGGGGCAGAGAGAATCCCAAGCAGGGCTGCATGCTCAGCGTGGAGCCCGACTCGGGACTCGATCCCACAACCGTGAGAACATGACTTGGGCCCTCAACTGACTGGGCCCCCCAGGCGCCCGGGACACAGGCTGTCTTCTCTGGTGGGAGTGCAAAGTGGTACAGTTCTTCAGACCAAAACGACACACACGCTTTCCTTCCAACGCTGCCACTTCTGGAAACCTACCCTGAATGGACAGCCCCAACAGCAGGAAAATGACACTCGTCCAAAGGAATTCATCGCAGGAGAGTTTGCAATTGTAAAGGATCAGAAGCCCCTTAAACATCCCGCTGTGTGGGGAAAAGTAACCCCCAAACTCAAAGAGGTTCCACTGATAAAGTCAGAATTATCCATTCTGCCCCATGGCAAATTATCCCACAGGCCCTGGCTCTGAGGAGGACCTATAAACACCTTCCTTGTGGGGAAGAGAACCTAAGTCATTCCATCATTTGTGAGATGTTGATCCGTCTCCAACTGTATGCCAGGCACCATTCAGTGCCCACGTCCCACGGGACACATGGAGCCAATGGATTTTGTGTTGCTTGATTCTTTTAAAAAATCTTAGTTTTTTGAGTAGTTAATACATTGAGTTAATACATGATAGGAAACCCGAATGATGCAAAAAGATCATTATTGCAAAGTTTCCTTCCGTCCTCCCTTCCCCAGCTACTGAATGCCCCTTTTGAGGCCACCAGGGTTACTAGATTTTTGGTGTATCCTTAGGAGATTCTGTGTATGCAAAACAAGTGTTTCCTATTTTTTCCCTTCTTAACACAAAACATGATGTTATGTTTGTCAAGGTTTGTGTTTTACTTCCCCTCCCCCCCCACAGTGATGCAGAGAAATTCACTGCCTTCTCACGGTTGTACACTATTCCGCTGCTTCCTGCACCGCAGTTCATTAGGTTCGTCACCTGCGCCTGGACATTTAGGGTGTGTCTTGTTGCAGCAAATTCTGCTGGTGTGAATAAGCTTGCCGGTGAAGGTTTAGGTCTGGGCATAGCTGTGCAGAGAGATGCCAGCCTACGGCATCCCGCCTCCTTGTGCCCAGACAGCGCAGGCGCCCCACGCCGGGGCACCTCGGGGATTCCTGGATGTGTCTACATCTCTGCCTTCTGCTTTGAGTCCATCTCTCAACTGCCCCTGAAGCTCCTCCACTCCCTTTCGAGATAATCTGATCCAGTCAGGGCTACAAGATTTTAGATCCAGAATGTGGCGTACATCGCGCCCGATTCTGGACTGTTTGTTTAAATAAATGAAAGCTGGGGCACCTGGGTGACTGAGTTGGCTAAGCGTCCGACTTAGGCTCAGGTCATTATCTTACAGTTCGTGAGTCTGAGCCCCGTGTCAGGCTCTGTCCTGACAGCATGGAGCCTGGAGCCCACTTCCAGTTCTATGTCTCTCCCTCTCTCTGCCCCTCCCCTGCTCACTCTCTCTCTCTCTCCCAAAAATAAATAACCCTTTAAAAATGTTTTTAAATTTAAAAAATAAATAAATGAGAGCCTATGCAGTATATTGAAAAGAATATATAATATTTGATAAGGCAGATGTTTGCAGCCCCGTGTACTGTTCTCATCAACCGCTTTCCTGGGTTTCGTAGGGGCAGGCATCTTCCATCCCAGTAATTGTTCTACTGTGCCTTCCTGTCTGGGGGCTGACATTTAAGTGATAAATGTCATGTCTCAAAATCCAGCTCCAAAAGACATTTCTGCAGCGTGGCTGAGAGCCGTTCTCACTTGCAAATTTCCAACCTGAGCTGATCCCCCGGTGTTCCCATTACTCATACAATTTGGGGGATGACTCATCAGCAGGGAGTCGTGATTCTCTGCAGGGCACAATCTCTGATGTTGCCGCAAAACAGAGGCTCTCTACATCTTTCCAACGAGGCAAATGTCACCTTTTTAATTTCCTTTTGGGTATTAGGGGAGTGTCTCTTCTTACAGCAAGGAATCACTCAGTAATTTCTAAAATTTTCCATGGTATTTTTCATGGCGAGGTACACAATCCAGAAAAAAAGGTCCATCTAGCGCATTTGCACAGGTCAACATGTGATTGGAGCTACTTCCCAGGTTAATGAAGGAAGGTCGGCCCCCCAGAAACCCACCCCCTCCAGAGCTAACCCCTATCCTGCCTTTCCTAATCATAATATCTTTGCCGTCCTTGATAGTGTCACTGCCAGGGTAAGCCATTGCTTGTTTTCGTCTTTAAACTAGTAATCTTTTTGTTTGTTAGGATTTTGGTAATTTCTGTTTCTTTTTTTTTTTTCCCCTCCTACTTCTCCACATCTCCTCCTTCCATCCCATTTATGGCCTGGGAAACTGGTTTGTTTTCCAGTCTATTGTGGGGATTCAGGTTTCTCTTTCTCACTTTTTAAAAAATTTAACTGTGTGGGGGGCACCTGGGTGGCTCAGTCTGTTAAGCGTCTGACTTCGGCTCAGGTCATGATCTCGTGGTTCGTGGGTTTGGGTCCCACGTCGGGCTCTGTGCTGACAGCTCAGAGCCTGGAGCTGCTTCAGATTCTGTGTCTCCCTCTCTCCCTCCGCCTCCCCTACTCGTGCGTGGTCTTTCTCTCTCTCTCCAAAATAAGTATAAATAAATAAATAAATAAATAAACATTAAAAATAAAAATTTAATTGTAGCAAAACACACATAAATAAAATTTGCCCTCATAACCACTTCAAGGGTACGTTCTGGGGGCATTAAGCACATTCGTATTGTTGTACAACGTTCCCCACCTGCATCCATCAAACGCCATGTCCCCACCCCCCACCCCCAGTCCCTGGCCCCACCATCTACTTTCTGTCTGTATGAATCCGACAGCTCTAAGGACCTCATAGAATTAGAAAATGTCCTCAGGGTTCAGCCATGTGGTGATGCGTGTCTGTGTTAAGGCTGACAATACTCCGCCGCGTGGATATTCAGTTTATTTATCGGGTCATCCATGGACGGACACTGGGCTGCTTCCACCTTTTAGCTGCTGGGAATAGGGGACCACTCACAGCAGGTTCTGGGACACACAGGGTGCAGAGCCCACAGGAAGATGTCGATCGATATTTGTATGATGACAGAAACAATGAAGGCATAGATCAGTGAAGGGAAGGGGACGATTGTCCAGCCTCGACACTCACACACTTGCCGGGCAGCTGTGACCCTCGAGCCTGTGGGGCCAGACTGGCTCTGACTGTACACTTCTGTGAAGCTCTTGTGCAAAGGCAGGATTCAACATGCATGAAACACCGAGCCTGAGCCAGTGATCGAAGTCCCGAGTCCGTGCCTCTTCTCTGGCCCCCCATCAGGCCCCTCTAGGGTCCCTTTTTCCAGAGTTCTCACAGCTGTGGGCGATGGGGGCAGACTCAGGTGGTCGCCATGGAAACTAGCATCCTAGGGAGCTGAAGTGTAAAAGCAAGGTCTTAAATAGGAGATGTGATGATGCTATTACTTGCTGTAGAAAAGACAAAGAAGTGTGGCTGGAAATACACCCACACTCTCTCTTTCTCTCTCTCTCTCCCTCCCTCTCTCTCTCTCCACAAAGAGCTCTGGAAAGGCAGATACAGACAAAAAATTGTTAGTGGGGATGAGTGGGAAGGAAGGGAGTAGAAGGCAAAGTGAGCAGGTGTGGGAGGTAGATTCATTCCCACGCCTTCTCCCCTGTTAACACGCAAATGCACCACTTTCCCTGAACACTGAAAATGACACTAGCAAGAATATCTGGAAAATTTTAGCTACTGACATAAACTTCAGTTAAAGCCCAGCAACATTACTTCCAAATGAATTAAAGGCAGACACTATGGTTATTAAAATAACAAACCAACCAAAAAAAAAGGCAAAAACAAAAACAAAGTTTTAATTCTTGGGGCACCTGGGTGGCTTAGTCAGTTAAGTGTCTGATTCAGCTCAGGTCATGATCTCACAGTTCGTGGGTTTGAGCCCCACATTAGGCTCTGTGCTGAGAGCTTGGAGCCTGGAGCCTGCTTCAGATTCTATGTCTCCCTACTCTCTGCTCCTCCCGGTTTGTGCGCACGCATGCACGCACTCCCCTTTCTCTCTCTCTCAAAAATAAATAAATAAATAAATAAACATTTAAGAAAAAAGCAAAGTTTTAATTGTTGGAAAAAATTAACCATAAACATTAACATGCTCAAAATATCCATTGTAAGCCATATAAGAACCAATTAAATGTCTTAATGTATAAAGAACTCTAAAAAAATCAATAAAGTAAATATCTCAACAGAAAAAAACCCATGTCAGTCAACAAGTGAATCCTAAGAGAAATGCAAACACAGTGGAAAGCCCAGTGAGCATGGGCATAATAAGAATATTCGCGCCCCCTCCCCCACCAAGTTCATATGTTGAGACTCTAAACCCCAATGTGATGGTTTTGGGAGGTGGGGTCTTTGGGAGGAAGTTAGATTTAGATGACGTCATTAGGATCAGGTCGCCGTGATGGGATTAGAGACGACAGAGAGCAAGCTCTCCTCTCTCTCCACCCTGCGAGGACGCACCAGAGAGGCAGCCACCTGTAAACCAGGCAGGCAGTCAGCCAGCGCTTCCATCTTGGATTTCCAGCCTCCAAAGCCATGAGAACTACATGTCTGATGTTTGAGCTGCCCGGCACGTGGTCTCTGGTTACAGCAGCCCAAACCAGAGGGTCAGGGGAAACGGAGGGGCTCACGTACTTCCGGAGGGGCCACTGGGCAGCCCGGCTGAGCTGTGATTTCGTAGATGGATCAACCGCGCCCAACGAGGACACGACTTTCTGCAGTGTGACTCAGCACTTTTTCCTCAGGAAAGAACCATCTGTATCCGTCTATGTGCACAAAGATGTTCATTATGTCTCCCATAAAATAGGAAGGAACTGGAAAGAACTCTCTGGTGGGCAGAACAACCGCCGGAGACGATGTCCACATCCTAATCTCTGAAGCCCGGGAACACGGTGCCCCCCAGGGGAGATGGGACTCTGCAGGGATAGTTCAATTAAGGATTTGGAGCTGGGGACAGGATCCCAGATCATACGGGGCCACAGGGAGGCAAGCAGAGACGGGACATGGGATCGGAGGTTGGAGGGACAGGGGGTCACGCCCGGGATACAGCAGGTCCGGAAGCTGGAAGAGGCGGGGGACAGATCTCTCCAAGAGCCTCTGGGAGGAACCCAGCGGTAGAACATGTTGGCTTCAGTCAAGATCCATTCAGACCTGTGACTTCCAGGGCCTGTAAGATAGTAAAGGTGCGTTTTACAGCCACCGAGTTTGTGGCACTCCGTGACAGCGGCCTCACGACACTCGTACAAGCGCAAGTGCCCATGAATGGAGAAAAGGGTCACTATCTTCGGGATGTTTTCCATGTGTGTTTACTGTATGTGCAACATAAGTATGGAAACTGTTACGGAAATAAGCAAGTAACATATGCAGTTTGTTTTCAAGCCTCCTTGAGTAGTGGAGGTGGGCTGGGCAGGCAAATTCAGCGGGTGCCATGGGAATTTCAGGGGCAGGGAGGGGCTGAGGAAGGGGCAGAGAGAGCCCTGCTGGAGACTGGAAGATTCCAGGGGCTCCAAGGTCAGACAGGACATGGAGAGTTCACTGCTGGGACCGGGCTGCAGAGCAGACATGCATTCCTTCCTGCATTGCCTCTGACATCCTTTACTGCCCCGTCTCAGATTGGGTTAATGACCTTTTCTGGCTCATTGTGCTGTTGCAAGAAACCGATGATGTTTGCAAAGCATGTGGCCCTTTTATGGGGTTTCCATCATGGCAGGTAGAGACACACAGCATGAGAGTCACCTGTGTGTGCGGAGGGCTGGGTAAAAGTGCTGATTCCTGGGGCTTAGTCAGTCCCATGAAGAAAATCTCTTAGTTAGAAACCTGCACATCCTCTCCCAACATAACAGGAATCTGCTGTAGGTGATGAATCACTAAATTCTATTCCTGTTAACTAACTCAAATTTAAATGAAAACACGAAACATGAGAAAAAAAAATAACAGGAATCTGTTAGCCTGCTCCTTCCTTCCTTCGTTCCTTCGTTCATTCGCTCGTTCCTTCCTTCCTTCCCATCCATCCCCCTATCTATTATCTAGCCATCCATCCATCCATCCATTCATCCATTGATCCATCCACCAATCATCCATCCATCCCTCTTTCTATCATCTATCTTTCTATTCATCCATCGTCTATCCAATTTTCCTTCTTCCTTCCTTCCTTTCTTTCCATGCATCCCCCTATTATCTAGCTACCATCCATCCATCCATCCCTCTTTCTATCTGTCATCTCTTTCCATCTATCCATCCACCCATCATCCATCTATCCATCCATCCATCCATCTATCCATCCCTCTTTCTGTCACCTATCTTTCCATCCATCCATCATCCATCTTCCTTCCTTCCTTCCTGCTTTCCTTCCTTCCTTTCTTCCTACCTTCCTTCCTTTCCATCCATCCCCCTATCTACTATCTACCCATCATCCATCCATCCATTCCTCCCTTTATCCATCCACCCATCATCCATCCATCCATCACCCATCTTTCTTTCTTTCTTTCTTTCTTTCTTTCTTTCTTTCTTTCTTTCTTTCTTTCTTTCTTTCTTTCTTTCCTTCTTTCTTTCTTTCCTTCTTTCTTTCTTTCTTTCTTTCTTTCTTTCCTTCTTTCTTTCTTTCTTTCTTTCTTTCTTTCTTTCTTTCTTCCTACCATCTATCTATCTATGTATCTTTCTATGTATCTATCCAAATATATACAGGAATTGTTTTATTCTTTATTGTTAGCTGAATTATCTTTCTTCTTTCCTGTTAACTGTCATTCTCCATCTACTCCAACGTGGCCCCTGAAAGCAGAGATCTTTCCATCATCTACATTCCTTTAATTCATGGAAAATTATTGTTATGGTTGAATTGTATCTCCCCCCACAAATGCATACACTGAAGCCCTAACCCCCAGCACCTCAGAATGTGATCATATTCACAGATAGGGCCTTTAAAGAGGTGACGAGGGCAAACTGAGGTCATCGGGGTGACTTTAATTCTTTGTGACCAGTGTCCTCATCAGAAGAGGAGATCAAGACACAGACGTGCACAGGGAGGTCCGCATGAGGACACGCCCTGGAGGGAGGAGCCCCGCCCACACCAGGTCTCGGACCTCCAGCCTCCAGGACCCGGAGACAGTAAGTGCCTGCTGTTCAAGCCGCCCGGGTGCCCGTGTCCCATCGCAGCAGCCCCTGCAAACTCACAGTCACCTGGGGTTTTTTAAGTTACATTTAAAAAGCAAGAAACAGTCTGGAAACGTGCATATGATCATTATAAATGAGTAATTAGTTAACGTATTAGAAACTCTTTTTTAAAAACAACGAAAACAGACACCTGGAATGATTCAATGCGCCCCTGGAGAGCAGCGGGAAACCCCAACAGGAACGCAGGCTGGGACGTGCATTCATCATTTTTGGTGTTTCGTGACGATTACACAAAACTCCTGGGACACCCAGCCGCCCCTCAGGGGTGTGGGCAAAGGCTCAGAAGGATGGAAGTGTGGGGCGCCTGGTGGCTCAGTCGGTTGAGTGTCCGACTCCAGCTCAGGGCATGATCTCACAGTTCATGAGTTTGAGCTCCATGTCGGGCTCAGTGCTGACAGCTCAGAGCCTGGAGCTGCTTCGGATTCTGTGTCTCCCTCTCTCTTTCTCTGCCCCTCCCCACATGCTTGCGCTCTCTCTCTCAAAAATAAACATTAAAAAAAAGGAAGGAAGATAGTATCTGGCACGGGGCGGGGGTGAGAATCGCACCATTACCCCTGCCCCACGGGGCCCTGCAGCTCCTGAACCTCCGTGTGCCCACAAGAGGGGAAGGGACATTTTAAGTCGCCAGGCCCCTGCCACTGGACTTCCTCCGATGGCCTCTGAACCAAATCCAAAGCCTTCACCATGACAACACCCAGGAGAGGGGATTTGCCGACATCTAGAAAACTCACATGCACGTTTCCCCTCTGGCCCAGAAGTGGTGGCTTGATATTTAACCCGAGTGCAAGCAGACACAACCCCGAGTCTGCAGTGACATCCACCGAGGGCAGGGCTCAGGTGCAGTGACCCGCATGGGAGGACTCCTCACTGCTCCCAGGCCCGGTCGTGCCCATTGTGTAGCAGAAACACAGTAGGCGCTCATCAGGGACCCGGGCTGTGAAATCACGATCCGCACATGAATGTCCTATGACCGTCCATAGAGTAAGCAGTGTCTGGGGCGCCTGGTGGCTCAGACAAGCTTCTGACTTCAGCTCAGGACATGATCTCACGGTTCATGAGTTCGAGCCCCGCATCGGACTCTGTGCTGACAGCTTGGAGCCTGGAACCTGCTTTGGATTCTGTGTCTCCCTCTCCCTCTCTCTCTCTCCTCCTCCCCTGCTCACGCTCTAACACTCAAAAATAAATAAAAATGTTAAAAAAAAAAAAAAAGAATATACAGTGTCCTGCATTCGTGTGGGATCGTCAGCAAGACATGGTGTCTGGTGGTAAAAGCAGAGTAGCGACAACGCCATGCGGGCCACTCTGTCTGTGACAGGGACGGGAGTGAAGGGAAGGCTGCACATCAGTGCCCACCTACGATTCAGTGGCTCTACAAGGACCCGAAGGGCTCGGGAACGGGGTCTGCCTCTAGAGCAAGAGCAGGGAAAGTGCTTCTCTCCCCAGTCCTGCCGCCGGGAGGCTGAAAGCCGCAGACAGTTCTCGAGGAACAGGCATGGCTGTGTGCCAGCAGAAGTTCATTTATGAACACAGAGGAGCCGGGAGTGGCCGGCAGGGAGGACCGTTTGCTGATCCCTGGTCCACGTCACGGAACCGGGGGATGAGGCTCAAGCCTGAGGAAGACGCTCATCATCCCTGTTCCCTTTCACCGATTTCACGGACTTCTCGAACAACACCTACGTGCAAGCAACTGTTTTCATCCCCAATCCTCACATTTAGCAACCACTCTACAAAGTCACATGAGAAGCCGGCCAGGACGCGGAAGAGCCAAAACACACATCCCCAAGTCTAATTGCTGCCACGTGTTATCACACCACCTTCAGAGAGGGGGTGTTCCTTCTCTCTTTTACCCAGGAGGGAACCGAAGCACAGAGAGGTTGAGTAAGCGTCTCTAGGATGCACAGCCGCAGGGAGTCATGCCCAGGTCTCCCTTCAAAATGTGGACACCAGTCGCCGTGTTTTTCCTCTATTTCTGTCGACAGCGCCCATTTATATCGTCAGGTGCTCCCCCAGCTCGACTGACTATTCCCTGCTCAGTCCTTTTATACCCACCTCCACCGTCTACCGGGGGCCAGACAAACACAGCACCGTCCCCTGAGGCCCCAAGGTCCCCCCCCACCCTGATTCCTGCCCTCTATCCCTCCCTGCATCCCGCCTGTCACCACAGCCTGTGCATTCATCTCCAGAACACCCCAGAAACATCGGTCCTCCCACCAGGCCTCTGTGAGCATAGCAACATCTGCTCCCGTACCAGCCTCTTGGCCATCTTCTTTCTTTTAAAACTCTATCGGGGCACCTGGGTGGCTCAGCTGGTTAAGTGTCCGACTCTGCTCAGGTCATGATCTCGTGGTTTATGGGTTCAAGCCCCGTGTAGGGCTCTGTGCTGACAGCTCAGAGCCTGGAGCCTGCTTCAGAATCTGTGTCTCCCTCACTCTCTGCCCCTCCCCTGCTCACGCTGTCTCTCTCTCTCTCAAAAATAAATAAATGTTAAAAAAAAAAAAACTTTTTAAAATCTATCTAACATTTTCATTCAACTGAAGAAACCCAAGTACAGTAAAACCTTGGTTTACGAGCATAGTTTGTTCTGGAAACACGCTTATAATCCAAAGCACTCGTATATCAAAGCAAACTTCAAGAACCACCGGCCCCGTTGTGATCATGTGCCGCTCGGCGTCACATACTTACCCGTACGGCAAGACGTTGCTCGTTTATCATGTTAAAATTTATTAGAAATGTTTGCTTATCTTGTGGGATCCTCACAGAACACGTGACTCCCCATCCCCGGTTTTGCTGTGTGTCCATCTCACAACATAATCCACGTCGCACGGATTAGTTAGACGTGGATAACAGGAGTTCTAGCATCCGCTTCTTTCTGTGTCTCGGAGCCTAGTATGTTTCACGGCTGCAGCACAGAGTTAACACAGATATGCTTGGCGTCTGTGAAGCTCTCGTGTGATGTACGGTTTTGCGCTTTGGGGCGTCCCTGTAACCCAGCCGAGTGCCCCCCGCACTGGCAACCTCCTCCCTGCTCCCCGGGAGTTTGGGCCCCTGCAGATCCCACACGCGGCTGGGACCGGGCGCTGGGCTCCCTCTGTGCCTGGCGTGCCCGATGCGCAGGGTGTCCGCCAGGCTCATTATCACGCTTTGGACAGAAGGATCTCCTTTGTGGGGGCTGAACTGTATTGCAGAGTCCCTCCACTCCCACAGTTTCTTTATCTAGTCATCTGTCTGTGGATGGTTAGGTGGTTCGAGTCTTTTGCCTGTTTTCTGACTGTGTCATTTGTTTTTACCCACAGGTGTTTAAGTCCCTATCCCACCGCTGATTTTACAGGCACAGAGAGGTTAAGTGACTTGCCCAAGAAGGCACAGCTCATAACTGGAACCCAGGCCATCTCATTGGTGGAAAGGAAGCAGAGAGGCCCTCACCCCTTTGGACTGATCTTTAAGCACATACAGTCCTTCTGGGTTCTGAGAAACAGCTCCAGACAATGTGCTGGAATCTGATTGTTTAAGGATCTCCAAGTGGCCTGGCTTGTACCCACCTCAGGGCCTCCGCACCTGCTCTTCCCCTGGCCGGGACAGTCCTTCCCTGAGACAAGGTCCCAGCCCTAAAATCCTCACCCCGAAGGGCCATTTCCAAAATTGCTCTCTGAAATCACTCCTGTAGCTTGTTAACTTCCTGGCTGTGTCTTCCTGCCAGGGGGATCCAAGCCCCGTGGGCTCAGGCGGCCTGTCTGTGCGGGGGTGGGAGGGGCCCTCCACCCCCACGCCGACCCGCCCCAGCTCCCACGGGCCTGAGGCCCTCTCTGGCCCCTGGGCACTTCCCACGCCTGCAAACATACCCCTCTCTCTGTCACTGCACCGCCCAACGTGACGGATGAGCAGCACACACTCGTTGCAGGAAATACTGAAAACAGCAAGTAGAAATCTGGAAATGGACTGTTTTTTTGTTTTTGTTTTTTTAATTTGGCAGCCAGCAGATTAGAATCATAGACATTGTCTTCTCCTGAGAAAACAGATGTTCTTCCCACTCACGTTCTTATTCTTCTCTGGTTCCAGGAACAATTCCTTGTACAATATCAGGTAAGTGAGAGGTTTCCTGCACCCTGACAAGAAGAAGGGGTGTGGGAGCCATTCCCCCAGGACGGTCCCCTAAGACCCCGGCCAGCTGGTGTTCATGCCCTTGCAGCTCCTCCCACGTTGAAGGGGGCTGTGTGACCAACAAAATCGCAGAAATGACCACGTGTGACCTGCCCTGCTCTCTCTGCTCAGAGGGAACCGGCTGCCATGCAGGGGAGCCCTCCCCCTACAGCCGGCAGCAACCCACCAGCCGTGTGCGTGCGCCATCTTGGAAGTGGATCCTCCGTCACCAGTCGAGCTTTCAGATGAGCAGAGTCCCAGCCAACATCTTGACTGAAACCTTATGAGAGACGCTGAGCCGAGCCACCCAGCGCAGCCGCTTCCGCGTTCCTGACGCACGGAAACTGAGATAGTGTTTGTTGTTTCAAGCTGCTGAGTTTTGAGGTGGCTTGTTATGCACCAACACCCGAGCCATCTCAGTAACCTCCAGTGTAGCTCTTCCAAGCCTCCAGCGAGTCTCCTTCACTGGAATAAAAAGCAGAATCCCCTCATGGCCAACGGGACCTCAGATGACCCGAATCCTGCTACCTCCCCCCTTGCATATGCTACCCTCCCCCTCACACCTGTGTGAACCTCTGGGTGTGCTCCCCTGGGGGGCTGGACTTTGCTGTGCTCTCAGCCCGGAGCCCCTTCCCTAAGAGAGCCCCATTTCTAGCCCTGACTCCCTTAAGGACTCTGCTCAAACCCCCCTTCCCCAGAGAGACTTCTCTCCCCCAGCCCCTCGGTCCCCCACCTCCCTCTATTCTGCCTTCTTCCTGATCAGTACCCGATGAGGCACACACGTTTGTTTTTGTTTACGACTTCCCCCCTCTCGCCAGATTACAAGCCACAGAAAGGCGTGAAGGTTGCCTGTGGGCTTTACCACTAACGCACAACAGCCTGAATGGTGCCTGGTGCCTGGCACGCTGAGAAACTAGTGGCTGAATGTTGTGGATTAAGAAGGGCCACGTGTTTCTGGCTGCTCAGGAAGCGGCATCTGTTTAACTGGCCTTAAGGCACCTTGCAGCTGCTTCTTCTCTCTTTTAGAGCCCCTGAGGCCACCATGATGTGAGGAGGCCGACCGAGCCCCCAAGGAGGAGGACTAAGCCCTCAGCAGAGAGCCAGCACTGCACCTAAACACAGAGGGAAGCCCTGGGACCTCCGACCCAATGGATCCTCCAGCCAAACGAGGTCACACAGGTGGGTCCAGGCAGAACCCGTCCATAGAACCACTAGCCAACCCATCGAATTGGGGGAAAGAGTAAGCCGTTATTTCTTCCTTCCTTCCTTCCTTCCTTCCTTCCTTCCTTCCTTCCTTCCTTCCTTCCTTCCCTCCCTCCTTCCTTCCTCTGCAACCGCAAGTCCTCAAAAAATTGGGTAAACACTCAGAATTGTTCCCCTCCACACAAATCTTTAGTAAAAGGCAAAAGATTTATATGATCTGAAGAGAAACCAGAGGATTATAAACTGTTGTTTCTATATGAGATTGGGGGCAGCTCGTTACACAGCAATAGGTAACTGATACACTCAGTAAATCTCCAGCTCCCTTGCAGACCTTCCTCCCCCCTCTACTCTTGGCCCCTACAGTCCCTCTGCACACAGCAGCCAGAACCATGTCTTGGAAAACACAGCTGCTAATGTCACCTCTCACCTCACTTGAAGCAATTCCTTGTTGCTTTTAGGATAAAGGGAAACAGCCAGAGATGATGAGGCTTTGCAGGCTACAGCCTCTCCCATTGAGTCCAGCCTCATCAGCTTCCACCTCTGGAGTGTAATTAGCTTACTAATTTTTTTGCATATGCCACTCCTGTCCCTAGAATGCTCTTCCCATACCCACCCCTGGTAATGCCCGTGCAATCTTGAGATACCAGCCCTGGCATCCTTTGCACAGGAAAGCCCTCCTTGGTTTCTCCAAGAGGGACCATCCTTCTCTAAGCTCTCACAGCCCTGGGCACCTTCCCTCTGCTAATGCTCCTGTGGGCTATAATTTTTTCCGATGCACATACTAGTCAAGGGTCACCAGAGAAACAGTGATCACAGGATTATGGCGTCTGGCAGGTCCAAACTCTGCAGGTGGGGCCAGCAGGCTGAAGACTGAAGGTAGAGCTCATGTTGTGGTTCAGGTCTGACAATTATCTGCTGGCAGAACCCCCTCTTCCTTGGGGGAGGGATGTTAGTTTTTCTGTTCAGGCCTCTGACTGATTAGGTGAGGCCCAGCCACATTAGGGAGGATGATGTGTTTGACTCAAAATGCACCAATTTAAATATTAATCTCATACCAAAACAAAACAAAACACCCTCAAAGAAACATCCAGAATAACATCGGAGCAGATGTTTGGGCACCGTGGCCCAGCCAAGTTGGCACATCAAGCTAACCATCACATCCATCTCCCTTGCTAAGAGGTAAGTCCCATGAGGGCTGGACCATACCTAGATTTTCTCTCTTTGCACCCCAGCACGGGAGGCCAGGATGGTGACTGACACACAGCAGGTACTCAATCAATGCTCATCCTGTGAAACTGATGATACTCCAGTCACTTTCTTCTTTCAGCGTCTCATCAACCTCTTCCCACACCCAGGATTCCTGTAGCGTCTCCTTTGGGGTCTCATGGCCGCCATATTCCCCTTTTCTAGTCTAGCCTCGGTGGTTTTCCAAAACATGAAGAGCAGCAGCAGCAACAGTTGATCTGATTGTGAACATCCTTTACTTACACTCTGTTTATTTTTTTTTTAAGTAGGCTTTATGCCCAGCATGGAGCCCAATGCAGGGCTTGGACTCAGAACCCTGAGATAAAGACCTGAGCTAAGATCAAGAGCCAGACACTTAACTGACTGAGCCACCCAGGAGCCCACTGTGGACATCCTTTACTTAAACACTCATGGCAGATCCCACACTGTCTACAGAATAAAGCTTAGCTTGGCCCATAAATCGCTCTCATTCTGTGAATTCTACAATGGTCCCCAAGATTCTCACCCACCGTGTACACCCCCTGTGCAATCCTCCTCAGTGGGGCTATGAGATCTTGCTCCTATGATTCTGTTATGTCCTATGGTGAAAGGGAGATCACCGCGGGTGGGCCTGACCTAATCAGGTGCACCTTCAAAGGACAAGCAGAGGACACCAGAAAGATATGCACCATGTTGTGGATTGCCTCCGGGAGACATTTGGAAAGGAACGGGGGCAGCCTCTGGGAGCTGAAAGCAGACCCCTGCTGACAGCCCGTGAGAAAACAAGGGGTCTCAGCCATGCCAGGGCAAGGAAATGAATCCTGCCAACAGTCAGTCTTGCTGTGTGTGTGTGTGTGTGTGTGTGTGTGTGTGTGCGCGCGCGCGCGCGCACGCCCACACACTTGGAACAGCTCCGTGAGCCTCAGATAAGACCACAGACCTGGATAACGCCTTGATTTCAGCCCAGTGAGACCCGAACCAGAAGGTCCAGCCTGGATTCCTGACCAGAAAAGCTGTGAGATAATAAGTTCACATGCAGAGCAGTGGGGACTTGTTACTCAAGAGCAGAAAACAAACACACCTTCCGCTGGAGGCTCCACAAATGTGTATCGAATGCTGGCACGTGCTGGGCCCAAGGACCACCGCACCAGGGAATGGAGACGGAAGGTCCAGTGGTCTGGGCCACAGACCCTTGCAATGGAGGCTGCAACACACATCTTGGGGCCATCGAGCAACATTGATGTCCCAAGGACCTGATCCAGGGCCTAGCTCTGCATCTTCTGGCTGATGTCAGAACCTCTCTGATCCCAAGCTATTCACCTGTAAAGCAGGGATGAGGACCCTATGGGGGTCTCGGAATTAAATGACTGGACTCCCTCCTAAAGCACTTGGCACAGGGAATCCGTGTGCATGTGCGCTAGACAGGCTATGTGAACTCACGGTAGCCGGTCCATAACCCTGTGCGTAAGCACACGTGCACACACACACAGAGGGGCTCCCTCGCGGACAAGCTCTCCTTGTCCTCATACCTGTATCAGTGGAATTTGTTCAGTAAGCATTTAATTGGCACCAACTGGCTTCACAACACCATGAAGCGTCCCCAGGACAGAAAGCTACTTCCTTAGAAAACAACGTTGCGAAATGACCGGTTCTCAGAATTGCAGAGGGAGAAACTGGTTAGAGAGGGAACGTGGTGATAACAGTTTGCCAAACAGATGGTTAGTATTACTCGAAATTTCCTTCGTGTTTTGGAAAGGGGTGTCTCCCCTATGCTGTCTGTACCGAGTGGGGCCCCAAGAGAGCCGTCCCCGTCCTTAGTTACACGGACGTGTGTGCTGCTTGGAACCCAGCCTGGCCCTTAGCTCAATGGAAAATCCATGGGATTCTGGAAAGCTGAGGGTCCGTCTTGGCGACATGGCCTCGTGTGAAAATTCTAACAGCTTCTCACCGGAAAGCGTCTCTCACATCTGTCCCCCATCCACCAGGCCAGGACTGGGGTGAAGTGGGGGAGGCGCTCAGCTCGGGCACATGGTCCAACTGTGGGGTTAAAGGGGCGTCAACATCTCAGGAAGCAAGAGAAACAATAATTCAATGCAATGTTCTTTAAAGTTCAAACTGAATGCAAAACAATCGATGATGAACAAAATACCAACATTTTAACTAAAGACAGGATCTGATGTGATCAAGATTGGGGTGAGGTGAGGGAGCTGAGCCACGTAAAGGGCACAGTCAGCTCCCGTCTTGAGTAAGAATTTAGGTGTTGGGTGCATCGTGGGTTATTTCGGCATAAGTTTTTGTCTTAAAAAATTACTTCATTCTTGGAGCTCCTGGGTGGCTCAGTCGGTTAGGCATCTGACTGCTGATTTCGGCTCAGATCATGACCTGAAGTTTGTGGGACCGAGCCCCACGTTGGGCTCTGTGGTGACAGCTCAGAGCCTGCTTGGGATTCTCTCTCTCCTGCTTTCTCTGTCCCTTCCCCATTTCTGCTCTCTTCCTCTCTCTCTCTCAAAATAAGTAAGTTGGGGCTCCTGGGTGGCTTAGTCGGTTAAGCGTCCGACTTTCACTTAGGTCATGATCTCGCAGTTCGTGGGTTCGAGCCCCGCGTCGGGCTCTGTGCTGACTGCCAGCTCAGAGCCTGGAGCCTGTTTCAGAGTCTGTGTCTCCCTCTCTCTCTGACCCTCCCCTGTTCACGCTGTCTCTCTCTCTCTCTCTCTCCTAGAAATAAATTTTAAAAAAAATTTTAAATAAACAAATAAGCATTTTTTAAAAATGAAAAATGCTCTGGTTTTAGTCATTTTATTGCCATAATACTTTTTTTCACTTTTAATGTAAATTTGTATTAATGACCCCAGAATAACACGATGTTACCGCAATTTGCCTCAAGACTGAACATTTCTGAAAGCTGAGAACACTGAGAATGAAAACAAGCAAACATAAAAAAACCCACAAAAATAAATAAACGGCCATCAAAACTCCCCCTTCCCCACTGCCGCCGCCCTCGTCCTCACTGCCGTCACATCGAGCTTGAACAACTGCATCAGCCTCCAAACCATCTTGTCCGGGCCCCGGGCCTGCCCAGCTCATGAAATGTCACCACCACTTGCCAAGGCGCTCAAGCTAAAATTCAGGATTGCCTGCCTCCGTGCCTTTCCCCCAAAGGCCACGTTCCGTCCGTCCACGAGTGCTGCTGATTCCACCCGCGCCCCCACTGCCTAGGAATCTCTAAACGCTGCCCCCTGCCCCGTCCCCATGCCATCACCTTGTGCTTGGGTTATGACAACTGACGTCAAACTGTTTTCTCGCCTTACGCTTCCCGCCCAGAGTCTCCCAGGATGTGGGCCAGACTGCACTGTGGTGATGTCATTTCAGATGGTTCAGCTTCAGACACAATTAAATTTCACCATCAGCACCGATGCAAGGCTTGAACTTATGAACTGTGAGATCACCACCTGAGCTGAAATCAAGAGTTGGATGCTTAACCCACTGAGCCACCCAGGTGGCCCTAAAAAACCCTGCCTTTTCAAAGAGCAGTTTCAGGCTCACAGTAGAGCTGAGTGGAAGCTACAGAGATTTCCCACGTGCCCACCCCCACTCATGCGCGGACTTCACAGCATCAACACCTCCCACCTGAGGGCACGCCTGTTACCACGGAGGAGCCTGTGCAGACATGTCATCACCACCTGGCGTCCACACTCCACATCGGGGCCACTTGTGGTGCTTGGTGCCTGCTGTGGGTTTGGACAGATGTATAGTGACCTGCGCCCAACCTTAGCGATCACACCAAGCATTTTCATTGCCCAAAAGTCCTCAGTCCTCCATCTCTGCTGCCCTCCACCCCTAAAACACCCCTCACGCAACACACCCCTCGTGTACTCACACACACACCCATGCTCTCTCCAACACTTTAAGACCCATAGCAGTCGCTGTTTGCTGAGCACCTGCAGGTGATCACTTACCTCTGGAGGTGGGGACCATGCTTTCCCATCTGAAGTGAAGACACAGGGCCCGGGGATTCTGCGAGTGTGAGTCTGTGCTGTTGATTCCTCATGCGTGTTTCCAACACGGCAGAGGGCCATTTGTATACATCTTTTCTTTTTAATGTTTTATTTATTTCTGAGAGAGACAGTGTGAGCAGGGGAGGGTCAGAGAGAGAGGGAGACAGAATCTGAAACAGGCTTCAGGCTCTGAGCTGTCAGCACAGAGCCTGACGCGGGGCTCGAACGGTGACTGGGGCGTAGGGGCCAGAGGAATGCACACAACACACACACAGAGAAAGATCTGTTCTTCTCCCATGAGCCGTTCTCGGTGCCGAAATCCTGTAGACTTTGGGTCTTGTTTCTTTTGCCCTTTTTTTTTAGTTTATTTTGAGAGAGAGAAAGAGCACGAGTGGGGAAGATGCAAAGAGAGAGAGAGAAAGAGAGAATCCCAAGCAGGCTCCACACTGTCAGCATAGAGCCCAGTGTGGGGCCCAAACCCACGAACCGTGAGACCATGACCTGAGCCGAAGTCAAGAGTCAGAGACTTAACCGACTGAGCCCCCAGGTGCCCCTGGTTTTGTTTCTTTTGCTGTGTTTTGCTCAGACGTCTTCGGTCCTACAGAAGGACACTTAGAGGCTTCCCCCGGAATCCTACGGTTCACTATTAATGAAAAGCCACCCAAACCACGTCCCCAGTTTTAAGAAAACCCAGGTGTGTGCTGTAGAGCCGTCATGGTGGGTGGGNCCAAACCCACGAACCGTGAGATGGTGACCTGAGCCGAAGTCAAGAGTCAGAGACTTAACCGACAGAGCCCCCAGGTGCCCCTGGTTTTGTTTCTTTTGCTGTGTTTTGCTCAGACGTCTTCGGTCCTACAGAAGGACACTTAGAGGCTTCCCCCGGAATCCTACGGTTCACTATTAATGAAAAGCCACCCAAACCACGTCCCCAGTTTTAAGAAAACCCAGGTGTGTGCTGTAGAGCCGTCATGGTGGGTGGGACAGCTCGGTACAGGGCACGGTGCAGGGCGATGGGTGACGTCTCAACCCCTGCGTTCCCATGGGAGTGCCTCTTAGAGCCATGCGACGGGCGTGTGGCCATCGCATCCATCAGTGACACATGCGTTACAAACGCAGACCCTCATCCGCAGCTCGGCGGCAACTGCCGGTGGTCAGGGCAGTCAGGGTCGCCCTTGGCCGCCTGCGCTGGGCCCCACTGCTGCTCAGAAGCAGACGGATGAGCCGGGGCCAGCACAGCTGTCGGGGGATTAGCTGTCAGGAAAGCCGATCCCGTGACAAACGATTCAGGTATGTCCGCCCCTGGGAGGCGCGAGCTCCAAGGTCTGCATTGTAGAACTTGCTGGCGTCGAAGACAGAGAACATGTTTGTTTTCCGAGTCCTCAGGGGCTCCTGATGTGGACATCTCCAGATGTACGCAGCGGATGGGAACACGCAGGTGCACACACCGTAAAGAAGGGAGGGTTTGGGGTTTCTGCACAGAGACCCCTTCAGTGGTTTGCTCGAATACGTCACTGTTGTTTTCTGAGATGTTATGTTTCTTGCTCCTAATTGCATTGAAGGGATTACAGGATGGAGTGCCCTGTGCTCCTCACGGAGGGCAACGTGGAGCCAGAGGCTTTATCAATATTTCATTTTCTCCCTGGGAAACGGATAAGTGTCCAAAGCCTGGGGTGTGGTGGGAATGCAGCAAGATTAAGATTAAAGATTTTTGAGGCCCCTGGGTGGCTCAGTCGGTTGAGTGTCTGACTCCTTTTTTTTTTTTTTTTAAGCTTATTTACTTACTTTGAGAGACAGAGAGAGATAAAGAGCAAGCAGGGGAGGGGCAGGGAGGAGAGGAGAGAGAGAATCCCAGGTAGGCTCAGCACCATCAGCACAGAGCCCCACCCTGGGCCCAAACTCACAAGATCTCGTCATATCATGAGATCCTGATCTGAGCTGAAAGCTGAAATCAAAAGTCAGATGCTCAATGGACCGAGCCCCCCAGCGCCCCACTCATGACATCACGGTTCGTGGGATTGAGCTTCGAGTCGGGCTCTACGCTGACAGCACGGAGCCTGCTTGGGCCTCTCTTCCGCTCTGGGCCCCTCCCCTGCTCCCTCTCTCAAAATAAATAAATAATCATTAAAAAATAATGTTAAAAAGATTAAAGAATATTAATCTGTAAGATTAAAGAGCACCTCTTCCGGCTCTTTTCAGGAGGCCTGTGGGGTTGGAAACAGGACAGCGAAACGGTCAGATACGCGGTTCAGAAAGGCTAGCTCGGCCTTGAGTCTGGGACTTGGGGGGTGGGGGGCAGCGAGTTGAAAAGCTTGAGAATAAACAAAAGTAGACAAAGAAGCACAGTGTTTCCTCTCAGGCTCGTGGTTTCAGGGACGATCAGCTCACACCCCAGGCCCCCCTCGCAACACCTGCAATTCTCTTAAAGCAGCTCCCAGACACGATATCACTTCATCCATAAATAGTTCAGGGTCCGTGTCCTCAAGGGAGAGCCTCTTGCATAAAACTGACTTTTGAACTCACACAGGGTGATTTTCACTAAATACGGGGAATGCATTTTATAGACGCAATTTAAGGTTTGCATTTTCATCGGGGTAACTCCTGCTGATCTCTACAGTTCCCATTTCATTTGAGGTGTCTGGGGTTTTTTTCGGCTTTTTTTTTTTTTTTTTTTTAGTTTCTTATATGTTAGGTAGTCACTTGTTTTCATATCAATTTTTTTTTAATTTTAAATGTTTATTTATTTTTGAGAGAGAGAGACAGAGTGTGAGCAGGGGAGGGGCAGAGAGAGAGAGAGGGAGGTGCAGAATCTGAACCAGGCTCCAGGCTCCGAGCTGTCAGCACAGAGCCCGACGCGGGGCTCGAACTCACGAACCATGAGATCATGACCTGAGCTGAAGTCGGACGCTCAATGGACTGAGTCACCCAGGCGCCCCTGTTTTCATATCAATTATATAAGTGTTTCCAGAATGGATTTTTGCTTTTTAAATTTTCTTTTAATTTTCCTTTTAATTTTTTCTTTTCAAGAAAGAGAGTGAGAGCACGTGTGTGCATGGGGGAGTGGGGAAGGGACAGAGGGAGAGAGAGAACCTTAAGAGAGAGAACTTTAGGCTCAGCACAGAGCCTGACTTGGGGCTGCATCTCTCAACCCTGGGACCTGACCTGAGCTGAAATCAAGAGTTGGGCTCTTAACCAACTGACTGAGCCCCCAGGCGCCCCTATTTTTGCTTTTTAAATGTAACTTTTTTTTTTTTTTGTCAAATGAGTGATTTATGAGTTTGCTGCTAACAAAGCAGGACAGCCTGGGAGGCTTACATGACAGACATTTATTTTCTGACGATTCCCCGGAGGCCTCTCTCCTTGGCTCCTAGATGGTCGCCTACTCCCTGTGCCCTCACACGCCTTCCTTCTGTGCAGTCTGTGTCCCGATCTCCCCCAGTTCCTCTTCTTCTTTTTTAAGATGTTACTGTAAGTAGACTCTACACCCAACATGGGGCTCGAACTCACGGCCTCGACATCAAGAGTCTTCTTTTCTGACCAAGCCAGCCTTGCACCTCTTCTCATAAGGACCCGGGTCACACTGGATTAGGACCCACCCTGACCCTTCATTCTTTAAAGACCCTGCCCTCTAATAGACACAGCCCTGTTCTGGGGCCCTGGGAGTCAGGATCCAGCACGGGGATTCTGGGGAGACACACCCGCGCATGCCGGCTGGCGGGCAGTGGAGACGGGGCTGCAGGGCCTGGAGGGGCCAGAGCTGGAGACGGGGTTTAGGCCTGGGTCAGGGGCCTGGGTCCCCCACCCCGGGCTTCAGGAGGGAGCCCCTGACGGCCGTCGGCAAAGGAGGGCGTCTCAGGAGTATGACCCCGGGGCGCCGGCGCTGGGGCCCGTGG
>NW_027528892.1:2671098-2695795 GCF_008692635.1 Crocuta crocuta
GCCTCCCCCCCCCCCCCCCCCGCAAGAGGAGACGCGGACGCCACAGAGGCCCAGCCTCCCTCTGCTGCCCCTTCAGCCTCCCCGGAGGGGGTGACGGAGTCCGCGGCCAGAGCCGTTTTCTTTCTCAGGCTCCGCAGGTTCCTTCCGTTTGGGTCGTTTTCCAGTGACTCCATGATATTCCCGGGCGCCCCCAGCTGCCCCTTTTNTCCCTCGTTAACAATGTTTTATACTGACTCCGTGTTGATTATGCGATAGTATTTTGCAGGTATTGGATTAAATAGGTACGATTTTAAAACTGATCTCGCCTGTTTCTTTTTTTGCCTTTTCAGTAGGATACTAGGAAGCTTTAAATTATGCATGTGGTTTGCGTTCTATTTCTTTATTTCTCCCCCGTGTGGACTATTGTACGTGTCGGGGTGTGTTAGGCACGCTGCTCGGGCTCGGCACCCCTGACACGCGGCGCGGGGTCACTGCTGCGGGGCGTGCTGTGCTCTGTGGAATTCGAGCGGCGTCCCTGGCCTCCATCCTCTAGATGCTCGGAGCAGCCCCTCCCAGCTGTGACCCCGAAAATGTCTCCAGACATTGCCGAATTGTCCCCTGAGGGACAAAATCACCCTCAGATAAGAACTATTTATATGTGATTCCATATATACGTGTATATATTTGCATATATAATCATTTAGAGAGAAATAAATTGGTATTAATTATATTATTGAACATATATTCAATATGTTCATGTATGTATTTGTGAAATAAAAAATAGGTATGAAATTTAACTGCATGTGATGCTTTCTGAGCCCCCATTACGTGCAGGCTCCGTGTGGAGAGCTTACCCACACTTTCGCTTCTGATCCTCACAAGGACCCCATGAGACGGGCATTGTCTCCCCACTTTGCAGACGAGGACACTGAGGCACAGGATGGTTAAGTGACTGCCCCTGGGCTGCACAGCTAATTAACCTGGAGTCAAGTCGAGGCACACGGGTGGTGGGAGGGAAGGAGGAGGGCGCCCCTCGCCCGAGGGCTCACCTCTAGGAATCCAAGATGACTGTGGTCAGCAACGCTGAACTGCATGCCTGAAATTTGCTAAGAGGGTAGAGCTTAAGTGCTCTCATCACACACAAAGAAAAGAAAAGGAAGGAAGGAAGGAAGGAAGGAAGGAAGGGAAGGAGGGAGGGAGGGAAGGAGGGAGGGAGGGAGAGAGAGAAAGAGAGGAAAGAGAGGGAGGAAGAAAGGAAGAAAAGAGGAAGGAGGCGAGAAGGGGGAAGGGAACTATGTGAGGTGACAGATACTTGACTGTGACGATTATTTCACAAGGCACATGTCTCTCAAACCAGCACATTGTACACCTTAAATGTGTACGATTTTAATTCGTCAATTATCGTTCAATAAAGCTGGGACAACAACAAAAATACTTCAGGATCCGCATCGGGCGCCACCTGGGCCCCATCCTTGTCCTGGAGTCAGTCGTCCCACCGGAGGGGCGTCAAGGAGGTGAGAGCCAGGAATACAACACGCTCCCCCCCCCCCAGGCCGGAAGAATCCGGAACTCAGGCTCCAATGCAGTCACCCCCGTGAGACTGCCGTGTAACAAGACAGCACAAATTCACGCATTCATCCTTCCCCTGGGCGGGGTCACCTGTGCTGCTATGCCCCCCCGCAAGGCAGGAGGGAAGTCACCCTCACCGGGGCTGCGCTCACAGGGTGCGTTCCTCCTGAGCAGCAGAGGGAGCACACAGTAGGAGCAAACACAGAATACGATTGCAGACGAAGGCGATTTGGGGAAATAAGGCAGGAAAATGATTGGGGCGAGGTCAGTGGAAGATTCTAGAAAGTGGATTCTAGAAAAACCTGCCAGGACCCCAGCGGGGGTGGGGAGCGGGAGGGGTCTGAGGTAGCCCTCCCCTGCCTCTGGCCCCAGGCTCC
This sequence comes from Crocuta crocuta, assembly GCF_008692635.1. Taxonomy (NCBI): domain Eukaryota; kingdom Metazoa; phylum Chordata; class Mammalia; order Carnivora; family Hyaenidae; genus Crocuta; species Crocuta crocuta. Next base: position 2,673,024 of record NW_027528892.1, read on the forward strand.
TCTGCACTAGGCAAGGGGGTGCAGGCTGTGGGGAGAAGCCACCCGCCCGTCCCTCTCAGCGACCCACCGCCAGCCCCGCGGGGCCCCTCCTGGAGTCTAAGCTGGGTTTGAATGTGTGGCTGCCCACGGTCACGTCCCTCCCTGGACCCCAGCCCCCAGGTAGCCCCCTCCTCCTGCCCTGATGGCTGCGGTTTCCTTGGCAGCAGTGGTCGCCAGGTGACAGCTCTCGAGGCTGGGAGGTGGGGCGGCCAGGTCCCCATTAGCAGGCAGCCAGCGACTTCTATGTAATTAAAATGCATTCTCAGCCCGGGTCTTTGCAGAAGGGGAAAAACAGGTCTCGGCAGCTGGGCTGGAAACCCCAAAGAGCCAGTGGTCTACACCTTCTCTGTCCCCCAACTCATTCATTCGTTCACCCAACCACTGATTTACTTCACAAACATGTATTCCTTTAAACGGATGATGAACAGATGATTCTATGAATATACAAGTTCTACGCCTATTTTAAGCGCCAGGCTTTGTTCCAGGGATGGAGGAAAAGGCCAGAGGGCCTCCTTTCTTGAGGCTTATTCCATGCCCATGTGGAAATAAGCATATAATACGACACAGGCTCTGGTAAGTTTTGAAAGACAAAGCCGCCAATATTGTTTTCAATCCCATTTTCTTCCTTTTTAAACGGTAGCGCATTTTGAGTGGTGGTTACATCTTGACTCAGTGAACATAATAATCGTGTGGGAGATGTTGTGCAGTGAAAACGCCACCGTCACATCTGTTACACATTCTTTATTCTTTTCATGTTTATTTTATATTTAGAGAGAAAGAGAGAGACAGTACAAGTTGGGGAGGGGTGAAGAGAGAGGGGGACACAGGATCCAAAACGGACTCTGAGCTGTCAGCAAAGAGCTCAACATGGGGCTCAAACCCACACACCGTGAGATCATGACCTGAACCGAGATCAAGACTCGGACGCTTAACCGACTGAGCCGCCCAAGCGCCCCACACATTCTTTAATGTGTAATTCCAAGCACACGGCATTGTCAGCTCCCACTCTTTTTAACAGAATAGAAATTTTTGCACCCATTTTCCTCCAGCTTCCTATTTTCCACTTCATGTGAAGACCACATGGCATGGTGGTTAAAAGGACGCATTGAACCCGCTTATCCACTCGCTATCAGGGGGATTGTCCTTGAGTGAGCATGATTAGAGGGTATCTACTAAGATACATGCACCCAGTAAATAGAATCGATGAATCGTGGTGATTACTCCATACTGGTACTCAAGCAACTTACTCCGTATTCCCATAGATTCAGAGTATCCGATAGTATGGGTGTTTTCTAACTTATTTAACCCGTCCCCTCCGTGTGGACATTGAGGTTGTGTCCAGTCCTTCGTGATAACCAACGTTGCCATGAATCCTGTGTGCACACACGTCTGAGGACATCTGTGCGATATGTTCCTTGCAGTGGAATTTCCAGGTCAAAGGGCGCAGCATTCAGGTTTGACCTTGAGAAGGCCCAGGGGCCGCCATCAAGGTTATGTCCATTTCCATGCCCACCGGTAATGGATGAGCGCTGAAGAGATTTCAACATAAAAATACAGTTTTCCAATTTCTCTGAAAAATTCAGAAGGGCTGAACAGTGCTAGGTTCAACTTCATGCCTGGAAGCCATTACACGGCGTCTGGTGGCACCTGTCCGTTCCGGAAAAGCACAGTCTCTCCCCTTTACCACACTCCCCACCACTCGCTATTATCCCCAGCGTCCAGCACCAGTTTGTATTGTATTGTGCTGGGGGTCGTGGTTCCCTTCCAGGGGAGACGCTCCTGGGCGCCCTCGAGGACCCTGAGGACCCTTGAGCCAGACTGACAGGATCACTCGCTTTTAGGAAAATGCCAGGCCGCTTCCAAAGTGGTTGTGCCATGTTATGCTCCCACCAACAGGACATGAGCCTTTCCGTTCGTTGTTCCGCGTCCTCACCAACACTTGATGTTGTCAGTCTCTTCCTTTCCCCCCATCCTGGTGAGTGTGAGGCCGTGGTCATGTTTCTGTTCTCGCTTTTGTTTTGTGAGTGGGGGAGGGGAGGACTCATCTTTACGGAAAAGGAGAAGGATTCCAAGTTGCTAGGTGTGTACAAGCCACGTCTACATCCCTCCCTTCGTGGCCTGGAGAGGGCTTGAGGGGGAGCCTCCACCGTGAACATCAGAGGTTCCTGGGAGCCTGAGAGGGAACTACTCGCCCCAACATCCATGCCCCCCCTCCACCGCTCCCTTCTCTGGATTCTCCTCCTACCCGGATACTGACACCAGGCTTCCCCCCACCCGGCCTGCCTGCCTTCACGGTGTTCCCTCCACAAAAGCATCCTCTGCCTCCGCACCTCCACTTCCTAGGTCATCCTGCCCTTCATAAACCTTTCGTCCCTCCAAACAAGTCCCAGACGCTCCCACAGTTTCACAAACATTCACGTGTGAAGCACCTACTATGTGCCGGGCCCTGAGCTGGGCTGGGGGTGCAGGAGGAGACCAAGAAAGGCAGAGTCTCCCTTCTCCCAGAACGGAACTTACTCAGAAGTGAGGGAAAGACAGTAAAAAAGAAACAAGGGTGCAGAAAACGGGGAGATGCTGGTCAAAGAGCACCGAGTTCAGTTGTGTGGGATGAACGCGCTCCCGGATCTAACATTACTGTATTGTGTTCTTGGCTTTTGCTACGTACACACACAGCCACACACAAATCCTAACCGCGTGAGGGGAAGGATATGCAACAATTAGCTTCATTTTGGTAATTGATTCACCATGTATACGTGTGTCCAAACATTTATTGAAACACTGTAAATGTATATACATTTTTAATTGTCAATTATACCTCGATAAAGCTGGGAGGGGGAAACAAACAAGCTAATTTCAGGCTGAGATGACAGCCATTAAACAAAGCCGGGTGGGGGGTTGAAGTGAGGGCGGCAAGAAGGGGGGTGAGTTCTTCTGCTATTGCGGGTCTGGAGGGAAGCCCAGGACTCTGCATTTTTTAAAACATTTTTATTTATTTTTGAGAGACAGAGAGAGACAGAGCACGAGTTGGGGAGGGGCAGGGAGAGAGGGAGACACGGAACCCGCAGCAGCTCCAGGCTCCGAGCCGTCAGCACAGAGCCCGACGCGGGGCTCAAACTCACAAGCCGTGAGATCATGACCTGAGCTGAAGTCGGACGTTTAACCAACTGAGCCATCCAGGTGCCCCCAGGACTCTGCATTTTTAATCATCTGCCCTTCCCCTACACACGCGCACACACACACACACACACGTACGCACGCATTCTAATGCAGAAGAAGTCTCCAACACAGTTTTTAAAAATCCCGGCCACGTCAAGACATGCATGCTGCCACATAATTTACAAGTAGCACCTATACCTATCGTAACCCTCAGCCCCTTCCAGGGCTCAAGGAGGGAAAAAATTCTCCACTTTTGGAAGAAAAAACTGAATCCCAGAAAGGTGAAATCACTTTCCCACAATCCTTCGTTTTCATCCAACCCCCCACTGAGAACCATTAGAATGTCAGGCTAGGATTCTAACCCACGCACAGTCTAGAAAGTTCCATTCTCTGAGTGTCTCTTAGCCTCCTCCCCATCACCAATGCTGGCTGCAGTTTCCATGGCAACAGGCAGAGCCTGCCTGCATCACTGAGGCCTGGCGAATTCTCTTAAGGACCAGGACAGAGTAATGGATGCCAGAACGGGGGGGGGACCTGGGGGAGGGCACAGACCTGATGTACCCCCATCTGGGTGCATCTGGGATTTGAGCACGTCTTTGGGAGCACATCACAATTTAAAAATGGGCACCTTTGAAATGGTGTTTTTGCAGATGGAGAAAAGACAACCCCGGCTGTGTGTGCAACCCCCCTCCCGCACTGGGGTGTAAACAGCCTTTGTTCTCATCGATACTAGTTAGTTATTTGACTGATTCGTTCATTCAACAAGTATCCCTAGATTGTCCAGGGCCCAAAGTTAACAAACCGGACAAGATCCGGGTTTAGCCAAGATGAGAATGGAACTCGTGAATGACAGAAAAAAAAGAGGCCCCTTATGTTGGAGGAAAATACTCCCCCAGCTGATCAATGACAGAGAGTTTTCCTCCATGACTTTCTGACTGTCAGGCATCTGCCCTCCTCCCAAATATCTACTTGAGCTCTCAAGCAGTTATTAAACAGATATATATCGGGGGCCAGTTATGTGCATTTAATCGTCCTAAGCTCTGGGAATGCAGGATAAACCAGATAGAGAAGGTCTTTACTTTCGTGCAATGTTCACCACCATGCAGGGATGCAGAAAGCACAGGAGCAAGACACAAATTAGCGAGACTACTTCACACTCTGAAGCAGGTTCCAAAACCGTGCCATGGAAATATAATGCAAGCCTCAAATGCACACAACGCATTTTTTCATTTTAAATTTTCCAGGAGCAGGGGCGCCTGGGTGGCTCAATCTCTTAAGCATCTCACTTCAGCTCAGGTCATGATCTCACGGTTTGTGAGATGGGTCCCTGCATCGGGCTCTGTGCTAAGAGCTCAGAGCTTGGAGCCTGGAGCCCGCTTAGAATTCTGTGTCTCCCTCTCTCTCTGCCCCACCCCCACTTGTGCTCTGTCTCTCTCTGTCTCTCAAAACTAAATAAACATTAAAAAAACTTTTTAAAATTTTTCCAGGAGTCATGTTTAAAAAGGTAGAAAGACATCAGTGGAATTAATCTTAGCAGGTTTTATTTAACCCAATATATGCAAAATACTACTGTTTAAGCCAATGACACTAAAGCAATAGAATGAGCAATGAGATAACAATTATTTTTAATTTTTTAAGTGTTTTATTTATTTCTGAGAGAGAGAAAGACACAGCGTGAGCAGGGGAGGGGCAGAGAGAGAGGGAGACACAGAATCTGAAACAGGCTCCAGGCTCTGAGCTAGCTATCAGCCCAGAGCCCGCCGCAGGGCTTGAACCCACGAACTGTGAGATCAGGACCTGAGCGAAAGTTGGATGCTTAACCGACTGAGCCACCCAGGCGCCCCGAGATAACAATTTTTTATTAGATTTTCAAAATCTGGTGTTTAGGGGCGCCTGTCGGTTGGTGTTCAACTATTGATTTTGGCTCAGGTAATGATCCCAGGGTCATGGAATCGAGCCCCATGTAGGGCTCTGACCTGAGCATAGAGCCTGTTTGAGATTCTCCCTCTCTCTGTCTCTCTCTCTCTCTCTCTGCCCCTCTCCTCCGCTTGCACGCTCGCCCTCACTCTCTCTAAAAGAAATAATTTAATCTGATGTTTATTTCACAAGTGTAACGTCTCTCAGTTGAGACTAGCCACATTTCAGGCATACAGTAGCCACAAGCCACAAGTTTGCGGCCACTGTATTGGGAAGCGCATATCTAAACACCGCTGTGAGGAAAGTTATCGGGATAAAGAGGAAAAAGTGATGGGTTTAAAGGTGGATGGATACTTTGGACAAAATCTTTTGCCTCAGGAAGTCTAGGGAGAAGCCCGGGAATTTGCATCTCCACAAGCCTTCACCCGCCCAGGTGATTCTGAGCCAGGTGATCCCCAGGGCCCACGGGGGTAGCAAGGCCTGGGTAGGCAGGGAGTGACGAAATCCCGCCAACAACAGCCCTAGGAGCTGAGGATGATGATTATGTCCACTTACGAAGAGCAAACTGAGGCTTCAGAGAGGGGAAGTTAATTACCAAAGACCCTATATTTTCATCTCGTTCATGAATAATAGATACAGATATTTACTGACCACTTGCTCTGTGCTAAGACCAGAATCTCGCATCCACACATCGTGTGTCTTGCAGGGCTGGAAAATTCCCGCACTGCATCTTGCTCACCCCTTCCTGCCTCCCCCTCCAACCGCGGTTTCCACGGCAACAGTCTGTGCCTAACATCAGCTAAGTACCCTTGAGGGGAGAGGGGAATGGGCCACATCACAATAGCCCCGGCCCGGGGATGGTGTGGCTGCGGGGGGAGAGGGGGGGCTAAATCCTGCATTCCGTACCCCACCCCGTATTACCGGTCACTCAAGCCTTTGGTGCTCATTAAAAGGTCTCTTTAGATGGGGTCACTGCAGAAGGGCAAAAAAAGAAAAAAAGGAAAGAAAGAAAGAAAATCGGCCAAGCAGTTTGCTGCTTCGTCTTAAAGAGACCACGGGTCTGCAGCAGCTGCGGGCGCCCGACGGACCCACTCCCTGCTCTCGCCGCTCAACAGCGTCTCATTCTTCCTTCCACACAAGTTGATTGAGTGCCCAGCGCCCTGTAGACACTTGAACATAATCGCAAAAAGAAAAAAAAAAACTTATTATAAGGAATGAAAACAGGGCCACAAAAGCTTCAAGGATCTTTCTCTCCAAGAAGCTCAAGTGTGGGGTTTCCATTTATCCTCATTTCAAAAGACGTTGGGCACCTGTTTTCTGGCACCATTAGCGTGCAATCGCCCCCAAGAAACAATAACTTGAATAAAACCGAAGAAGCGACCGCAACTCGTAACCCAAATTACATTCCTTTTGAAATCAGGGGGAGGGGGGAGGGGGGGCTTGCGGTGNGCGCCTGGCTGGCTCCGTCCGCGGCCATGGAGCGGACACCTCTTGATCTCGGGGTTGTAAGTTTGAGCCCCACGTTGGGTGTGGAGATTGCTTAAAAATAAAACCTGTAAATTAAAAAAAACAATACGAATTGATTGCTATTAATTTCGAGGTGTTGCTCGTATGTTATAAGCACAATTTAAAATCTCAGGCCGGGGGCTTCTCAGTGGAGCTTTGGGCGGCTGGGAAATTCTCAATAAATGTGCCTCAGGAAGGGAAGCAGAAAACACGAGGGACAAAGCCTTGAACATCTGCTCGAGCAAGTGTTTGCCTGGTTTTGGCCGTGAAGCAGTAGAAACTGCCGGTGTTTTCTTCTAATAATTATGGGTCTTTTCACAGATTTTTTTTTTCAAAAGCATGGCCATGCGGGCTGTGAAATATCATGTCTTCAGTAAATGATGGCAGTTTAGAAGGAAGGATAAATTTAAAGTGTTTATGTTCATGATCCTAAGCAGAAGGGACAGAGAAGAATTTGGAGATTATGACAAACAGCCCTGCAGGCAGAGACCCTGAAACGCACAGAGAATGAGGGAGTCGTTAGCCAGAGACACTGAACGCCTCCCCCTGCCTGGTCGTGCTTTATACCAACTCGTTTGTTTTGTGCCATAGATTGTGATAACACACTTTGGAAACAAACTCACTGTTCTTCAAGAAGGAACTGGGAACATTCTCCCCTTCCCCCTCCCCTCCCCTCCCCCCTCCCCTCCNTCTAAGGATGTTCTTAATGGACTAAAGAGCAAAATACACAATGAGGGAAAAGCAAGGTGTGGTGGCTACCATGATGTAGAAAGGGGAAAAGGAACTTACATATAAATATATATAATGCAATACGATGTATTATATTGCAATACATAAAATATATGGAATAGAGGCGCCTGGGTGGCACAGCCAGTTGAGTGTCTGCCTCTTGGTTTCGACTCAGGTCATGATCTCATGGTTCGTGAGTTCAAGCCCCGTGTCCAGCTCTAGGCTACCAGTGAGGAGCCTGCTTGGGATTCTCTGTCTCCCTTTCTCCCTGCCCCTCCCCCCGCTTGTGCCTCTCTCTCAAAAATAAGTAAACATTAAAAAAATAAAACATATGTAAAACATAGTATATAGACATGTGTCATATAAATATACAAACTACATAACAATAAGTATATGCATAGGCTATGTCTGTCACACCATGAGGAAGGCACTGGGTAGCTGGTGGACTGGGGTCATGGCCTCGGTTGACGGGATAGACTGAATGCTGTATCCTTCCCAAATTCATGTGTTGAAAGCTAATCCCCAACGTGGTGGTATTTGGGGTTGGGCATTTGGGAGGTGATTAGGCTGTGAGGGTGGAGCCCTCACGAGTGGACTCGGTGCCCTTGCAAGAGGCAAGGACAGTTAATAACACCATTGCATATTTGAAAGTTATTAAGAGGGGCGCCTGGGTGGCTCAGTAGGTTGGGAGGCCGACTTTGGCTCAGGTCATGATCCCGCGGTTCGTGGGTTTGAGCCCCACATCGGGCTCTGTGCTGAAAGCCAGCTTGGAGCCTGGACCCTGTGTGGGATTCTGTGTCTCCCTCTCTTATCTGACCCTCCCCTGCTCACACTATCTCTCTCTCTCAGAAATAAATAAAAAGTTAAAAAATTAAAAAAAAAAGAAAGTTACTAAGAGAATAAATCTCAAGTGTCCTCATCACAAGAAAAAAAGCGGTGACTGTGTGTGGTGACAGACGTGATAGCCAGATGTAGTGTGATCTTCTCACAGTATAAGTATGAAATCAGTACGTTGTACACCTGAAGGTAATATAATGTGATATGTCAATTATACCTCAATAGAAAACAACAGAGAGGGGCACCTGGGTGGCTCAGTCAGTTAAGCGTCTGACTTGATTTCAGCTCAGGGCATGATCTCATGGTTCGNAAATAAATAAAAAGTTAAAAAATTAAAAAAAAAAAGAAAGTTATTAAGAGAATAAATCTCAAGTGTCCTCATCACAAGAAAAAAAGCGGTGACTGTGTGTGGTGACAGACGTGATAGCCAGATGTAGTGTGATCTTCTCACAGTATAAGTATGAAATCAGTACGTTGTACACCTGAAGGTAATATAATGTGATATGTCAATTATACCTCAATAGAAAACAACAGAGAGGGGCACCTGGGTGGCTCAGTCAGTTAAGCGTCTGACTTGATTTCAGCTCAGGGCATGATCTCATGGTTCGTGAGTTCGAACCCCTGCATCAGGCTCTGTGCTGATAGTGTGGAGCCTGCTTGGGATTCTCTCTCTCTCTCTCTCTCTCTCTCTGCCCCTCCCCTGCTCATACTCATGTTCTCTCTCTCAAAATAAATAAACTTTAAAAAGAAAACAACAGAGAGCTCTCAGAGAGCCTCCTCACGCCCTCCATCCTGTGAGGTTGTGGAGAGAAGACGGCCGACTGGGACCTGGCATGGGTTCTCCCCAGACACCAGATCCGCCGCCGCCTTGATCTTGGACTTCCAGCCTCAGACAGCGAGAAACAACTTTCTGTTGTGTAGGAGCCACCCCGTGTGTGTGGTTCTGACACAGCAGCCTGAACGGACTAAGACGACTAGACCCCCAGAGGCAGAGCTTCAGGTCTGTGTGTGATTCTGAGCGAGGACGACAGATGCATCAAACTCGTTCTTTTTTCTTGTTTTCCTTTCTGGCAAGTCAGGTGGGACATGACGTGTTATCCTTTAATATACTGTTGGCCCTGGGGTGGCAAAAGTTGCTTAGAACTTTTGTGTGTCTGTTTATGATGAGGCACGACCGCCATTTTCCACTCTAACAACGCCCCTGACAGAGCAAAAAGATAGATTTTGTTTCTAACGGGATGATGCCCAAACGAATGGTCTCGAAGCGACCAGAAACGACTGATTGGTGCCTAAGTGGCCGTGTGGGGAGGCCCGAGACCAGGGCGCCAGCCTGGCTCCCAGGCCGGAGTTGCTGGCGCTCTGCACACACACGGCACATTGGTGGCTGTGCAGGCAACGGGGGAGGGTGTCGACTCGGTGGCGCCGGCAGGTGGCTTGGCCGAAGGGCCCCCAGAGAAGGAGGCCAGTGGGGCGGTTCTTCTGGGTTTTCGTCCTGAGGAGCTCGGTGGGCACAATGACTCCTGCCGAGCGGGGCCAGCTGCGGCACAGGAGGGAGACGTGGAGGCAGGGTGGTGGTGGAGGCTGTGGGGAGGCAGGGGTGGGGGGCAGCGGGGATGGGGAGAGCAGTGGAGAGACGGTAGAGAGAGACAATGGGAGAGGAATAAAGGCATTGAGAGCTCGCGCTGGGGGAGAAAAGGCAGTGAGGACGTTTACCGCCAGATGACAGTCATCAACAGAATTTTCCATTGAGCTAAAGGCCAGGCGGGATTCCAAGAATTAAATGCATCCCATGTAATCAAGGATGGGGAAGGTTTCTCTTAGACACAAAACAGCGCGGACGGCATTCTGGAGACATCTGTTTAAAATCACATGCGTCTGAATACCCACTTTGTGGAGCAAATTACCCCTGGATTCCATCCTCCATCAGTTCTCATCCAAACTGGATTTTATACCCTGAGGGCTTTATTTATTTAGAAGTGTTTACCATGGTGTCTGGCGCACAATAAGTGCTCGGTGGAGCTCTTCTGGAATCAATTTCCCCAATGCAGTCAAAAGAATGAAACGTTCCGCGAGAACCTAACGCGTACACTCTTTTTTAAAACGTGGAGATATATTTGATGTTTCCCCAAGTACATGTCTATGCGGGCATATATAGAGGCATATCCAGAAAGAAGATTGGATTGGTAAATTCAGGCGAAAATTGACTTCCATGGTTTGGGGCCTATACCCGACGTGATGACAAACGCTTTATCCGACTCAACTCACTTCCCCTCCCAAAGAGCCCGCGGGGTGGGCATGAGTGTAATCTCCACTTTAACAGATGGGGAAACTGAGGCACGGAGAGACACAGCTGTCACACAGCAGGAATGCCGCCAACCTCTTTGCCCCAACAGCAAACACCCCCAGGGGCCGTGTCTGCACCTCCCCACTCGTTAATCACACTCACTTTCTTCACAAACATGCTGATGGCACAGACCCCTATCTGGGTTAGAGAGCCCAGAATGGAGTTGCCAGAATTTGCAAATGAAAATAAAGGAAGCCCGGTTAAATACCAATTTCAGACAAACAACAAATAATCTTTTTCTTTTAATTTTTTAATTTTTATTTATTTATTTAATGTTTATTCATTTCTGAGAGACAGAGAGACAGAGCATGAGCAGGGAAGAGGCAGAGAGAGAGGGAGACACGGAATCCGAAGCAGCTCCAGGCTCTGAGCTGTCAGCACAGAGCCCGACGCGGGGCTCGAACCCACGGACCGTGAGATCGTTACCTGAGCCGAAGCCGGATGCTCAACTGACTGAGCCACCCAGGCGCCCCCACAAGTAACCTTTAATAAGTGTTTTGTTTTAGAAAAGATTTAGATTGGGGGAAAAGTTGCAAGCGTAGTACCAAGATTTCCCATACACTCTGCACCTGGTTTCCTCTATTCTTATTCCCTCATTAGTGTAGGGGGGGGATTTGTCACAATTAATGAACTAGTATTGGCACCTTGTTGTTTAACTTACGCCTTACTTGGGGCGCCTGGGTGGCTCAGTCGGTTAAGCGTCCGACTTCGGCTCAGCTCATGATCTCGCAGCCAGTGAGTTTGAGCCCCCACATCGGGCTCTGCGCTGACAGCCCAGAGCCTGAAGCCTGCTTCGGATTCTGTGTCTCCCTCTGTCTCTGCCCCTTCCTTGCTCATGTTCTGTCTCTCAAAAATAAATAAACGTTAAAAAATTTTTTAACTTAAGCCCTACTTTATTCAGCTTCCCTTTGTTTTTACGTAACATCCTTTTCCTGGTTTGGGATCCCATCCAGGAGATCAGTTTCCCTCTGGCTGTAGCAGCTTCTTAAACTTGCCTTGTACTTGATGACCTTGACACTTTGGAGGACCAGAAAGGTATTTTGTGGGGTATCCTTCAACTGGGGCTGTCTGATGTTTTTCTCATGAGTGGACTAGGGTTATGGGTTTGGGGGAGAAGAGTCCCCAGAAGGGAAAGTGCCATTTTTACCACAGCATATTGAGTACATACTGTCGATGCAGGTCATGGCTTGACTGCCTGGACGAGATACTGTTTATCAGGTTTCCCTCCCATAAAATTACTCTTTGTTGCCTTTTCTACACTGCACTCTATAGAAGGGGCTCACCAGGCACAGCCTACAGCTGACAGTACAGTTATGTTCCACTTACCTGAGGGCAGAGAATCTATCAAAATTATTTGGAGTTTTTCTGGATGGGAAATTTTTCTGCTTCCCCTGCAAAACTAACAATTGTTTTTATTTTATTTATTTATTTTTTTAAGGAAGCTCTAGGCCTAACGTGGGGCTTGAACTCGACCCTAAGATCAAGAGTCACACGCTCCACCGACCGAGCCAGCCAGGTGCCCCACTAGTAATCGATTTTAAGTATAAGCATGTTTAATGCAGGAGCTGAGACATACTTACATGAAAAAGTTATACGTTGTTGATCTGAATTTGAAGTTAACTTAAATGAAATCCTGCATTTCATTGGACAACCATACCCCAGACCCATTTACCTACGGTGGTTTTGACATTCCCACTGTTGGATGTCCAATAGGCATCTCAAAATACCGAACCAAAATCTAAGCCACTGGGATCCACCCTCACCCACCCAGCCAGCCGCTCCGAAGGGTTCCCAGAGAGGCATCTCATTCCTCCAGTTGCCCAGACCCCAGTACATGGGCGGATCCAGATTCCTCTCACATCTCACAGCCAGTCGGAAGATCAGGCCCAATGTCATTCAGAAACATACGGGGGGGCGGGGGGGAGGCCGCGCCCAGGGGGCTCTGTCCCTTCAGCGTCTGGCTCTTGATTTCAGCTCAGGTCATGATCTTAAGGTTCTCAAGTTCGACCCCTGCGTCCCGCTCCACATTGACGGTGCAGAGCCTGCTTAGTTCTCTCTCTCTCTCTCTCTGCCCCTCCCACACAATCTCTGTCTCAAAATAAATAAACTTACAGCACAGAGCCTGCTTGGGATTCTCTGTCCCCCTCTCTCTCTCTGTCCCTCCCCCATTTGTGCTTGTGCTGTCTTGTCTCTCTCAACATAAATATATAAGTTTATGTATTTATTTTGAATATATGTATATGTAACAACTTTGCCCCACGCCCACGGTCCATCAAGACCACCCCCTGCGATCCATTCGCCCACGGACCGTGCTTGCCCCTGAGACCAGTCTCCACACACCATCCTGATCCTTATCATCCTAAATGTAAATCAGAGGGTGTCCTTCCTGGTTAAGACCCTCCCATGCTTCCCGTCTTGCTCTGAGTGAAGGTCGCTGCCCTGGGGGTGAGACCTCTGTGCCCCGTGCTCCCCTGCGTGGGGGGGTCTGTTCGCCCCCCTCCTCCACTCGGCCTCCAGCCCAGTGCGCTTGACCTTCATGCCTCCCGTCCTCGCCTGGAGCAGAGCGAGGCTCTACGCCCTCCCCACCTCCCCAGGGACGCCTTCCTGGGGGGCCACCCCTCTGCCTCCCAGGCCCCCCTTCTGTGCTTTGCATTCCCTGCCCCTGAGGAAGAGGACAGGAGCCCGGCCCGGCCCCCGGCCGTGTCCTCACACGTCAGCCCCCAGCAAGGTGCTCACAGAACCTCCGCCTCCGAAGAGGCCGCTCAGTGGTCACGACCGATCGGGACGAAACACACCCCCTCTCTGATCAGGTCCGAACACGGGCGTGAGCACCGTCCGGACTCAACACCGAAGAGACGTCGCCTGTCCTGGCCGAGGCTCTTAGCCCGTCACAGCCTCAGCCCTGCTCCGCTGCTGCTGCTGCTGGACGGGCCCTCGGACACAGCACCACCCTCCATTCCCGGCCACGTCCGATCTAGAACAGAGCCCAGCTGCCTGCGACTCTCCCTCAGCACCCCCTGAGCGAATCCAAATTCTAGGGTAGGTGTTTCCCACACCGGCTTGTACAGCGCCTTCCTCGGCGGCCACAGGCCGGCCCCCTGCTACGGGCCTTCTCCCGCGTGTCAATAAAGCGCTGTATTAACTCAAGGTGTCTTCCTGGACACGCCTGGCCATTTGACACTAACGTCCTATATATTATATCGAGTCACCATATTGTCGTCTGTCGCCCCATCAGAACGCTAACTCTGAGGACGGATATTCTGCCCGGCGTAGCCACTGGCTGACAATAGTGTCTGAATGAAATCGCCAGTGAAGAAATGGAAGCTCAGAGCCGGGAGCGCATCGGGGCAAGCGCACTCGGGCACTAAGTGGTGGAGCCAGTCGTAAACCCGACTTCGGGAGCCCTTGCTTCTGGGTTGGCACCATGATGCTTGGGTGGGGGTGCAATTTACACCCCTGCCTTCCCCTTCTCCAAATTCACCCGTTTCCCCTCTGGGGAGGTAGTTCCCTCTTTTGGGAAAAAAAAATGTGGGTTGAAATCAATCTGGAGCAACAACATCCTTCATTTTCACAGTCCGTGGGACACTCTTTTCCGCAAGCGAGGACGTTTTAGACAATATTCTAGCAGCGCCACCTCTTGACAGCTGACCTGAATCACTGGCGAGCTCCCCACGTCCGAGGGCGAAGTCTTAACCCAAAGCAAGTGAACAGAGAGGTGGGGAGAGGGCAGTTCTGTCCATGAGCCGCCAGCCCGGGGCCTCTCGACGCGTAGCCCCTGCCCTGTCCCCCAGTCTGTGAGCTGAGCCCACCGGGGACGGCGCCTCCCGCCGTCTGTCTCCCCACCAGCGGGTTCAGGTTTGGATGGAGGCAATCTCTCACCAGAGCGCTGCGTCCCCCCCTCCTTGCTCTGGGCAGATGGCCGCCTCCCCAGCCTCCCCCTCCCCCTCCTCCCAGAGACCCTCCCCCTTTCCACACACGTTTTTGGCACTGCCAGCCTTTCAACAAGAATACGTTGAAGATTTGCTGGTCTGCAGGACCCGCTGAGGGTCGGGGACCCGCTGGGAACAAGCCAGGCTGTGGCACTCCCGGGGAGGGCTCACGCTGCGGGCCGGAGGCACACACCATCAGCAGATCTGAAAAGTCATTTCGGATATGGACACGCGCACACTCTGAAGACAATGGAGCAGGGTGACGTTGTAGAGTGAACTGAAGTCCCAAGGTTTTGCCTCCCGAGCTTCCGGGGCCCCGGGATTCTGCGTGTTTAACGACAAGCGCCCAGGCGGGCACTCTGAGGCTCGCGGGCTCTGGGCCCCACTTCGAGAAGCACAGGCCAAAAGAAGTCAGATCTGGTGCTGAGCATTTTACAGGGTAATGTGCTTTGTTCTTGCCAACCCTGTGATCCAGGAGTGCTTATAACTGGTGTTCTAGAAGAAGAGCCTGGGGCCTGGAGGGAAAGATCACCTGCCCAGTTTCAGTGTTTTTCCTGTGCTGCTGGGTGGTGCTCTGGATCCCACACACCGGCTGACTGCAAAGCCAGGGAGGGCTGGGCCTCTGGGCGCCAGCCCCTCCAGCCCCTCCAGCCCTGCACACCCCCCTTCCCAGCACCCCCCCGCCTCCATTTCCATGGCAACAGCTAGAGCCGGGTCCTTCCTCACACAGGTGGGGGTCCCTGTGAAGGGAACAAGGGGAAGGGCGAGGGTGTCTTTGTCACTCAGCTGCTGTCCCAGCATTACCGATGGGGCGGGTTGTTTCTTGCAGTCTGGAGGCTGGAAGTCCAAGGTCAAGGCACTGGCAGATTTGGTGTCTGGTGAGAACCTGCTGTCTGGTTCACAGACTGCGTCTTCTGTGTCCTCATGTTGGGGAGAGGGTGACGGGGTGCTCTGGGGTCCCTTTAATGAGGGCACTGATCGCAGTGTGCGGGCTCACCTTCCAGAGCCATGACCCGTGGGTTAGGTTTCTACAGATGAGCTTGGGACGCACAGACATTGTGCCCATTGCAGGCACGGTGTGTCCAGCGTGGCTGGCAAAGGACGGGCTGAGCGAGGGCTTGACCTCCAGTTGCCCCAAGAATCTATCAGGTACTTTTTTGCCCAAATTAAAATGGAAACTTCAGAGTCCTTATTCAAGGACAAAGGAGGAGAGTGGCTTTGTGGCCTTCTGCAGATGGCTGACGGGGTCAGTGGCTTAAGGTATAATTATTTATACGATTGACACTAAAGCATATGATGGGATATCACTCAGCCGGGAGAGAGAGAGTCTTGCCATTTGAAACAACATAGAAGAACGGTGAAGGCGTTGTGCTAAGTGGGATAAGTCAGAGAAAGATAAATCCACAAATCTCACTTGTGTGGAATATTTAAAAGGGAGAAGGAGGAGGAGGAGGGAGAGGAAGAGGAGGGTGGGGAGGGGGGAGGAAGGAGAGCAGTCAAAGTCACAGGATGGTGGTTAGCAGAGGCTGGAAGTGGGGGAAATGGGCAGATGTTGGCCAAAGGGTAAGAGCCCCTCCGTCGTAAGGTGAGTAAATTCTGGGGATCTAACGTCTAGCACGGTGATATTGGGGAAGAAACCTTTTTCTACCCTTCGAGATTCTTCCAGCTGATTTAAGAATGGAATTCACATGAGTCAGAGCAGAAGGAGGAAAAGACACAAAGTTTAATTGTGTGCACATGGGGGAGGCCCATTGATGAAACCAAGACCCCCCCCCCAATGAAAAAGACAAGCAGATTTTATAGTTTTTAGGCAAAGTGACAATAGATCTGTGAGGAATTGGAGGACAAAGAAAACTTCTATTTGGCAGCTTCAATTAGTAAGGAATTCTAAACAGAATTGGGGCTGAGGTAGTAAATTAGTAAAAAGTAGTAAGTGTTGTTTATATACAGACTTCTTGGGTCTAAATTTTCTAACTCTAATGATAAGGATGTCTCTTTACCCCCTAGTAGACGGAGGGTACCTTTCACATGACAGATTTATTTCCTGTTTTCTGGTGACAGAGGGAGGTCAGAGTGTTTGGGTGTTTTTTTTCTTTCTTTTTTTTTTTAACACCTGCTGTTTCTTAAGAACTTTTAACTTGAAATAATCAATATGCTGGGGCACCTGGGAGGCCCAGTGAATTAAGCGTCTGATTTTGACTCAGGTCATGATCTTACGGTTTATGAGTTTGTGCCCCACGTCGGCCTCTGTGCTGACAGCTCAGAGCCTGGAGCCTATTTCAGATTCTGTGTGTCTCTCCCTCTGCCCTCTCCACGTCGCACTCTGTCTCTCTCTCAAATAAATGAAAACATAATAAAATAAAATAAAATAAAATAAAATAAAATACGGGTGGCTCAGTCAAAATAAAACTGTAAATCCAGGAAAAAATTACTATAAATTGGGGCACCTGACTGACTCAGTCAGAAGAGGATGTGACTCTCGGCTTTGGGTTGTAGGTTCAATTCCACGTTAGGTATGGATGTTACAAGTAAATAAATACACGCACTTGAAAAAAAGGCGAAGTCCCGCGGGTTGGGCGGATGAGCGGCGCGCCAGCCACGCCCCCCGGAGCCCCGGGCATTGCTCAGGCCTCCTTGGGATCCGGGCAGCCCCCACGCCTGTGGGTGGGCACCTGGCGCAGGGCCCGTGGACGGTCAAGCTGGAGGAGGTGAGGGTGCTGGGGGGCAGCGGAGGAAATGCCAGACTCTAACGTGGCGTTTCTCAGCCTCCGCACAGCTTACATTTGGAGCTTGATAATCCCTTGCTGTAGGGGCGCCCGGGTGGCTCAGTCGGTTAAGCGTCCGACTTTCGCTTAGGTCATGATCTCGCGGTTCGTGGGTTCGAGCCCCGCGTCGGGCTCTGTGCTGACTGCCAGCTCCTAGAAATAAATAAAACATTAAAAAAAATTTTTTTTTTAAAATCCCTTGCTGTAGCCGGGTGTTCTGTGTTCTGGCTTCTACCCACTCGATGCCAGTAGCACCGGCTCCGCCGCCCACCCACACCAGCGGGGACAGCCGGACTATCTCAGGACGTCTCCAAACACCCACCAGCAGGCAGAATCCCCTCTGGTTGAGAACCCCTGCTCTTGGGGCGCCTGGGTGGTTCAGTCGGTTAAGCGTCTGACTTCGGCTCAGGTCATGATCTTGCGNCCTTGCTGTAGCCGGGTGTTCTGTGTTCTGGCTTATACCCACTCGATGCCAGTAGCACCGGCTCCGCCGCCCACCCACACCAGCGGGGACAGCCGGACTATCTCAGGACGTCTCCAAACACCCACCAGCAGGCAGAATCCCCTCTGGTTGAGAACCCCTGCTCTTGGGGCGCCTGGGTGGTTCAGTCGGTTAAGCGTCTGACTTCGGCTCAGGTCATGATCTTGCGGTTCGTGGGTTCGAGCCCCGCGTTGGGCTCTGTGCTGACAGCTCGGAGCCTGGAGCCTGTTTCAGAGTCTGCGACTCCCTCTCTCTCTGACCCTCCCCTGCTCACGCCGTCTCTCTCTCTCTTTCTCTCTCTCTCCTAGAAATAAATAAAAAAACATTAAAAAAGAGAGAGAGAGAGAGAGAAACCCTGCTCTTAACGGAAGGACCCAGACTTGAGCCTGAAACAGAATCCCGCGGAGGTGGCAGGGGAAGGGGGGGGGGTCTGGGCCCCACCTCCAGAGTTTCTAGCTTAGGAGGTCCGGGAGCCTGACCTGGAGGAGTCCCGGCCCTAAATAAGCAACATTTCTCTGGCTCTTTTTTGGCTTTTCTTCCTTTTTTTTTTTTTTTCCTTTTTTTTCACATAAAGATTTATTTCACGTTGCAGGGAAATATGAGAGCCATCAACACATGGGAGTGAGAGAGGAGCGCAGCGGGACGTTGGCCTTGTGTTAAGGCTTCAGGTATGTGCAGTCCGCGAGGGGCAAGGACTCTGCATTCCTGGGGACACAAAGGCGTCCTTGGGTTTGTTTCGGGACTTTGCACCTGCGAGCCTGTGCCTGCGGATTCCTGTGGCAGTTGCTACATGTCGCCACTGGATGGTGCCAGAAGCCAAGTAATAAAATGGTCGCTCCCACCCACCTTCCGCAGAAATTAGACTCTGGTGGGGAGGTTGCCTATTTAAGGCGTTATTCCCCGTTTAAATCAAGAACACCCACCAGTGAGACACTCCAGTACCACCCCCACAAAGTTTTCCATATTATCCAGCTCTGCCTAACAGCTTTTCTTTAAATAGATTTTTTTGGAGAGGCTTTATTTTAAATAACCTCTACACTCGATGCGCGGCTTGAACTCACAACCCCGAGATCAAAGGTCACGGGTTCCACGGACTGAGGCCGCCAGGTGCCTCTATAAGTAAATCTCAACGCACTTTCAAACATAGACGTTTTAAGGCAAGCTGTACGTCGTTTTCAGTGGGGAACTGACAGCCCTCTCAGAAATACAAGATAATAGCCAGAAAGAGGGGGTGAAGAAGGGAGGGAGAGAGGGAGGGGAGGGGAGCATGCTATTAGAAGATTCCCAGAAAGCGGCCGTTTTCCTTCAGCACCATCCTTGAAAGGGAATAATAATAAATGGAAATGATAATACGAGGGTAATTACTAGACATTTTAACAACATATTGACACCAAGTTGAACCTTCTTTTTTGATGATTAATATGATTTAATAATACTATATGGCTTTTTGGTATATAGCCTTAAAATCTGTCTCGTGCTGGGGCACCTGAGTGGCTCAGTCCTTGAGCGTCTGACTCCTGATTTCAGCTCCAGTCATGATCTCATGTTTGAGCCTGGGTTTGAGCCTCATGTCTCAAATGGGATTATCTCTTTCTCTCTCTCTGTCTGGTCCTCCCCTACTTGTGCTCACTCTCTCTCTCTCTCTCTGAAATAAATAAACTTAAAAAGTCCACACAGGGGCGCCTGGGTGGCTCAGTCGGTTGAGTGGCCGACTTCGGCTCAGGTCATGATCTCACAGTTCGTGAGTTCAGGTTCCGCGTCGGACTCTGTGCTGACAGCTCAGAGCCTGGAGCCTGCTTCCGATTCTGTGTCTCCCTCTCTCTCTGGCCCTTCCCTCTCCCACTCTATGTGTCTCTCTCTCAAAAAAAAAAAAATAAACATTAAAAAAAAATTTTTTTTTAAGTCCATACAGAAGATGATTGGAACTTGGCAATGGGACGCGAGAAGGGATGCAGCACGAGAGAGGTGCTTTGAGGGAGAATAGACAGGACTTTTCGGCAGTGGGGAAGTAGAGAGTATGGGAGAGGTCAAGGTTAAGACGCGCGGTCCTATCCCTGGCTGGGGGTACGATGCAGAGAACAGGGCCCTGCAGATTATTTCCCCACATCAGGTGCACACTAGGGATGTTATATGGTATCAGAACTAATCTTCTGCTTTTTTGATGTTCTAGAACATTCCTATTAACTATGTTTCTCAAATATTTGAAAAATTTACCCAAAGAAATCGGCTCAGCGTTTCCTAGAAAATCATTCATCTGAGATTTTCAAATAAATGTATTACCATAAATCAGAATATATTGTCCTTTTTCCCTTGAAGCCTGGTCTGTATATGTGGCTGCTTCTCGATTGTTCAGGAGTCTGATCCTGTGTTCTTTGTTTCCTAGTTAGGCTTGCCCACTGTTGGACTATTTTCAAAGTTCAGCCTCTGATATTTGTGTATCAATGCCTCTTCTTTTCTATCTTCTGATTCCGTGATTGCTTCTTTTATCCTTATTGATTACATTTGCCTTATATTTGCTTCTTGGATTTTCTAAATTTTTACAACATTAAAAAGTTGACCTACAATAGACCAGTGACACTTAAAGCAAATAATTTGATGCCTTGTGATGTATGTGTACCTGTGAAACCATCACCAAAATCAAGGCCCTGAACCTACCCATCACCCCCAAAAGTTTCCTCCTGCCCCTTTTTAATCCCCTCATGTGCCCTGTCGCTGAAGAGTCATTTGCATTTTCTAAAGTATTATATAAGTGGGATCATATGAGATGTACTTTTTTGTGTCTGGCTTCTCTTCTGCATCCTAAGATTTTGAGATTCATCCATGTTGCTGTGAGTAACACTGGTCCATTCCTTTTGTTGTTGTTTTTTTTTGGCTGACTATTTCCTTGATGGCTCTACCACAAAGTATTTATCCCTTCACCAGTTTCTTGCCATTGTTCTGAGTCTGTAAGGGGTAAAGTGAGATTCTGTAAAATCCAAGGGAGAGAAAATGGTAGTTCAGATCGGGATAGCAGTGTTGAAAGGTGATCAGATTCCAGAAATTTTGAAAACGGAGCCACCAGATTGCTCACCAGTTCAAGGAGAATATAAAATTGCATGAGATTTCCATTAGAACTCCCTTCTCCATTTCAACCCACGCCGTTTGGATAGAACTGAGCCTACACCTAAGAATGTTATTTTTTTCTTCATTTAAAAAAAACTGTTTAAATTCAAGTTAGTTAACATACAGTGTAGACTTGTTCTCAGGGGTGGAACCCAGTGATTCATCTCTTACGTACGACACCCAGTGCTCATCCCCACACTCCCTCCTTCATGCCCGTCACCCATTTAGTCCCTCCCACCACCTGCCCTCCAGCAACCCTCATTTTTCTCTCTTGGGGCGCCTGGGTGGCTTAGTCGGTTGGGCGTCCGACTTTCGCTTGGGTCATGATCTCGCGGTTCGTGGGTTCGAGCCCCGCGTCGGGCTCTGTGCTGACTGCCAGCTCAGAGCCTGGAGCCTGTTTCAGTCTGTGACTCCCTCTCTCTCTGACCCTCCCCTTCTCACGCTGTCTCTCTCTCTCCTAGAAATAAATTTAAAAAAAAAAATTAAAAAAAAAAGAGTCTCTTACAGTTTGCTTCCCTCTCTGATTAAGTCTAAGAATGTTCTTGAGACTAACCAGTCAGCGCACCCACCTCCATTCCACCGAAGCTGGTACATCTCCCAGGCAGAGCCAGTGAGAACACAGGAGACATTTGCTAGGGTTTTTGGAAAATCAATGCTTGCTCTCTTCTCCCCTGGGTAATATGGTGTGGTGTGGTGTGGTGTGTCGCTGCTCGGAAGACAGAGCCTGGGGCAAATGGGAGACTACCAGGTAGAAACTGAGGATCAGGTCAGTACAGTGCAAGTAGCTCAGACAGAGATAGAGAAACTGGGTTACTGAAAGCTGATCAACATTATTTAAGCTGCTGGATACAGCCTCGCCTGATTCCCCAGTATCAGCCCTCCGTCTGGACATCTTTATTACGTGCACCCGTGAATTCCTATTATTGTTTAAGCCAGTCTGAGCTCACTTGGGAGATACTGAACAACGGAGGAGGTGCTCTGGGTGAGCAGGGCATCCTAAGGTGATAGAACAGCAGGACGGACCGGCAGCTACTTACGGGCGGTGAGCGAGACGGAGGGGCCCGTGAGGACGCTGCCAGCTCTCCGGTTTCACGCCGCAGTGAAGGAAGGAGTAAACAGGAGAGTCGGATGGTAAATATTGGATTGTTGAAACCGAGGGGCCACTCAAATATCCAGAGAGACATGGCATTTGAACACATGGAATGTATTTGTGTGTATTATGTGCTCAAATACTGCATCTCTGTGGCTACTGGGGCACTTCAGCTTCAAATCTCTACGGAGAAATATGTTGTATATACATAATGTGATATTTCAATCACAGATTTTAGATATAAAATTTTATATACATAGGGCATCTGGGTGGCTCAGTCAGTTGAGTGTCCAACTTTGGCTCAGGTCATGATATCTCTGCGGTTTGTGAGTTTGAGCCCCGCGTCAGGCTCGCTGCTGTCAGTGCAGAACCTGCTTCAGGTCCTCTGTCCCTTTCTCTCTGCCCCTCCCCCACTTGCACATGCTCTCTCTCAAAATAAACAGTAAAAAAAGAACTTATTTGTGTATATATTATATCTATAATTATATATGATGTGAAATATATATATAACGTGCATGTGTGTGTGTTATATGGGGGGGGTAAAAATTACCAAAAGCTGTTTTTTTTTTTAGTTTATTTATGTATTTTGAGAGAGAAAGCACAGCAGGGGAGGGACAGAGAAGAGAGACACGCAGAGAGAATCCCAAGCAGACTCCACACCATCAGTGCAGAACCCAGCCACCGGGCTTGAACTCACAAACCATGAGATGCTTACATGACTGAGCCACCCAGGCGCCCCGCCAAAAGCTATTTTCTGTAAAATAATATTGGTAAATATTTTATTATGTGCAAATCTTGTCTTCCCCACAAGAACCTGAGTTTGTTCTTGCGCCTCTCTCCCTGCACTCAGCAGTGAAGGGACAGCCTAACAATGATG
>NW_027528892.1:2695954-2700588 GCF_008692635.1 Crocuta crocuta
GGGGGGGGGGGGCTGGAGCACTGAGAGGTGTGTTCTGTCTGGGTCGTTTCCTAGTGTGGGCTGTTAGGAAAATACTGATGCTGAGGACCTTGGAAGCCCCAAGATGAAAAGAAAAACTCAATCTGGGAGCCAAGGTAGGATTTAAGGGAAAATCAGGAAAAGCCCTACTTGAACCCAGGGTGTCCAGAGCCTGTAAACCAAGCTGCTGCTGGGATTTAGAATAAATGTGTACAAAATACAGAAAAGTACCTTCTGGTCACACAGACCCACAGACTCATGGCTAGGTTTTGTGGGAAGAAAAGGGCATCCTTCCTCCAGGCATGTTTTGCAGAGGGTAGTGACCATGGCACAGTAAGCAGAGGGGTGGATTTCAGCTCCTGCTTCTGTC
This sequence comes from Crocuta crocuta, assembly GCF_008692635.1. NCBI lineage: Eukaryota > Metazoa > Chordata > Mammalia > Carnivora > Hyaenidae > Crocuta > Crocuta crocuta. The sequence goes on from NW_027528892.1 coordinate 2,696,343, forward strand.
CTGGGCAAGAGCTTTTGTGCAGTCCACATACTGCACAACTGTACCTGGTGGCCGTGCCATAGAGCACCCATTTCTTCACTGTTATCAGTGTAGGCTCTGGAGTCCAATTGCCCAGTCTGAATCCCAGCTTTGCAGTGTGCTAGCTGTGTCCTTGGGCACGTTTACAACCTCCTGTGGCCTCAGTTTTCTCATCTATGATGTGGGGATAATTTTTACCTTTACCTCATAGCACTACGGTGAGGGTTCAGTGAGCTGACACCTGTCAAGTGCCCGGAACAGGGCCTTGCAGACAGTAAATATTCAGTAAGTGTTCCGTAGTGTGCTGGGCAGAAACCAGAGATGAACTCCAAGATTCTGACTCCCTGGTGAATGTATTCTGTAAAATCCCCAGGACTGTGACTGTGGCATTTTACTCCGTTGATCAGGTTACATTATATGGCACAAATAACTTTATGTTTTTTTTTTTATTTTTTTTTAATGTTTTATTTATTTCTAGGAGAGAGATAGAGACAGCATGAGCAGGGGAGGGTCAGAGAGAGAGGGAATCATAGACTCTGAAACAGGCTCCAGGCTCTGAGCTGGCAGTCAGCACAGAGCCCGACGCGGGGCTCGAACCCACGAACCGCGAGATCATGACCCAAGCGAAAGTTGGACGCTTAACTGACTAAGCCACCCAGGCGCCCCAACTTTATGTTTATAAAAAGGAGGGATTATCCTTAGTGGACCTGATCTAATCATGAAAGCCTTTATTTTATTATTTTTTAAATATAATTTATTGTCAAACTGGTTTCCATACAACACCCAGTGCTCATCCCAACAAGTGCCCTCCTCCAGGCCCATCACCCACTTTCCCCTCCCCCACCCCCCTGAAAGCCTTTAAAAGTGATGGAGCCAGAGGCGCCTGGGTGGCTCAGTCCGTTAAGTGACCGACTTCAGCTCAGGTCATGGTCTTGCACTTAGTGAGTTTGAGCCCCACATCCGGCTCTGTGCTGTCAGCGTGGAGCCCACTTTGGATTCTCTGACCCTTCTCAGCTCATTCTCTCTCTCTCTATCTCTCTCTCTCCCCCCCCTCTTTCTTAAAATAAGTAAATAAACTTTAAAAAGAAAAAAAGTGAGGGAGCCCATCGTGAAGTCCAAGAGCTTCGAAGCGTTGGGCTTTTGGCACCCAAAGTTCTCTCTTGCTGGGTTTGAGAACTGCAGGGCCACGGAGGGACGTCTGAAGAGAGGCCACTAGAGGCTGCGCGTGACTCCCCGCCGACGTCCTCCAAGGAACAGGAGCTGCCCAAAGACCATGATGAACCTGGAAGAGGCCCCTGACCTCCGGACAGAAATACAGCTCCCACCAACATCTTGACTTCAGCCCCGTGAGACCCAGCACTGGAAGAGCCAGCCACACTGTCCCTGGGCTTGCGACCTGCTGAACTTTGGGCTAAGAGATGAATGCTGCCAATTGCTTAATCTCCTTATCTGCAGAAGGGCTTAGGCATGAAATCTCTTTCGTACGGTCTTGCAAAGATGCAATAAACTAATTCGGTCTATGGAAAGTACTTAGAATAAGCCGAGAGCGATGTGACTATTTCCCGTTACTGTTTACACGGCCAACTGCCTCATGGGGAGTTGGGGTGGGGGGGACAGCACCCAGGAGTATCGGTAACCACGCGCGCTGATGACCGTATCTGGCCTGAATCAAGATGGTCTCTGTTCCTTCTTTGGAATCCTGTTCCCCCAGGACCCGCCTGGGGTTGCTGGATCCCTTCCGGGGATGGCCGCGCCACACTCCAGTTTCCGCATCCAGGTGAGATCTGGGTGTCTGTCTCCCACCAGTTCCCGTAGGGGAACTGTCTTCTCCGTCTTCCTGGGCGATGACAAGAAAATGCTGCTTGGTTTTCTTCAAAGTGTGTGTAAACCAGGTCGTTAATCAGCAGTGAAAACAGTAAGGAATCAGCCTTTCATTTCACTGGTATTTTATAGCAATCAGTTATTGTTAAAATGATGGGGGTCCCCCTCATCGTCTCTATAACATTTCTGTGAGCCTCTCTTCTTCAGACCCTTGTTTACTCATTTCTAACATTATTTGAACCCAGGATGCTGATATATTTACTGTCAGTTTTGCTTCTGTCCAGTAATAAAGACACTGTTTATTTGAGGTTGCACTCACTTCTAAGTATTGTATAAAAACATTATCCTGAATAGAATACTTTCCCATTTTTATTTTAATCAGCTCCGGTAGGCCATTTGCAATGTCAGTGATTTTAAGAAGGATATTTCTTGTGCATCCGATCATCGTACTGAGTTTCTATTTTTTTGTTCGTTTGTCTCTCTTTGGTTTTCTAAGTAATGATTCAGTCATCAAAGCTTATCTCTTTCTCTTCTCTTCCAGGAGGTATCCTGGGCTTTTCAGTGACATGTATCAATGACCTTTCTTTTATTGCTGAAGCTGGTTTTAATATTCTGTCACTTCCAACACAAGGAGTCCCTCCTGATGCATATTTAGAAAAAAGGAAAAGTTTCAGAATTCTCCTCGCCCAAGTATTTTGATGATTTGAAGATTACCTGACATGATGATGGCTTAGGCTGTTGGCATACTTTACAAAATTCCACCCTCTGGATAGCTTCCCACGTTCGTTATATTTAGAGGGTTTCTCACCAGTGTGAATTCCCTGGTGTATAATGAGGTGTGTTTTTCTCCTAAAGGCTTTCTGGCAGAATTTATATTCATGGGTCTTTCACCTGTGTGAGATCTTAGGTGTTTTATAAGGAATGAGTGATGGGTCAGTAAAGGCTTTCCCACACCCGTTTCATCCATGGGTTTCTCTCCAGAAGGTACTTTCTGGTATCCAGTCAGGTGTGACTTTAGACTGAACATGGCTACATTCATTACCTTCATAACTATTCTTACCTGTATTAATTTTCTCATGCTTCTTTGGAAATTAATTGTAACTGAATGATTTTTTTCACCTCCATTAAGCTCATAAATTTCTTCTACAATTAAATAAATCTGAGTTACTTTTGAAAGTCTTTCCACTTAAAACATGCTCCTAGGTTTTGTCCTGATAGAATAATGTTTGAGTGAAGATGAAATATGTTTGCAGAAGCTTCATAGTAGGTGTTTTATCATAGATGAAGTTCGCTTGATTCAGAAGTCTCTCCTTATTTTCTTGATGTTCTCTATTTGGTCCACATCTCCCTGTCACGTCCCAAAATAGACATTGGAATTCATCGCTTGTGAATCTTCCCACTGACCAGTATGCTGTGAAATGAAACTTTCTGACACACTGTCTTTGGTGGGTAAATACTCTTATTTTGCCCCATACAACTTGCCACACGCCTAACAATACGTTTTGCTTACTGGTTCCCACATCCGGCTTCCACTAACCGTGAGAACATTAAAGACCAGAATCTCAGTTCTAGACGTCACGGTTTTCTCTTACTTCTGTTTTCTCTTGCTGTCAACCACATATGGAGCAATAATTTCTCTCTCCACCTCAAACCCACAATTCCTCCAGTTCATGCCAACACAGCAAATACGAGAGATAAAAGCCAGGGACACCAGCCTGACAATCCAGTCCCCTGTCACCTGGGTCCACAGCATACACGTAAGCTTAGACATGCTAAATTTTTTAAATTTAATGTAATTTTTGTATATTTGAGAGTGTGAGTGCACATGTGTAAGCAGGGGAGGGGAGCACGGAGCCTGACTAGGGGCTCAGTCCCACAACTGTCAGATCATGACCCGAGATGAAATCAAGGGTCTGACACTTAACTGACTGAGCCACCAGGCGCCCCTTACACATTCTTATTCCCAACAAATACTTTCTGGTCCTTTAGGCACATTTGGTTTCTGACTACATCTCCAATGTTTAAAAACATTCTTGGGGCACCTAGCTGTTTCAGTTAGAAGAGCATGAGACTCTTGATCTCAGGGTTGTAAGTTCGAGCCCCATGTTGGGTGTAGACGTTACTTAAAAGTAAAAAATTAAAAAATGTTCCGGTATATAAAAGGTATTTAATAAATATTTTCTGAACAAAGAAGCCAGATCAATCTTCAGAAGAAACTCCGTATATTAAGACCTCACTGGGGGCGCCTGGGTGGCTTAGTCGGTTAAGCGTCCGACTTTCGCTTAGGTCATGATCTCGCGGTTCGTGGGTTCGAGCCCCGCGTCGGGCTCTGTGCTGACTGCCAGCTCGGAGCCTGGAGCCTGTTTCAGTCTGTGACTCCCTCTCTCTCTGACCCTCCCCTGCTCAT
>NW_027528892.1:2701379-2705881 GCF_008692635.1 Crocuta crocuta
TAAAAAAAAAAAAAAGACCTCACTGCCCTCAGCTACAGACTTCCAATTATAGGACCCTTTGTATGAATTTCTGGGTGACCATTGTAGGATGACCTATAGGTGAAGGTAACCCCATATTTTAAAAAAAATGTTTATTTTTGAGAGCGAGAGAGTGGGAGAGAGCATGAGCAGGGGAGGGTCAGAAAGAGAGGGAGACACAGAATCTGAAGAAGGCTCCAGCTGTCAGCACAGGGCCCAAGCGGAGCTCAGACTTACAAATCATGAGATCATGACCTGAGCCAAAGTCTGACTCTTAACCGACTGATCCACCCAGGTGCCCCCCAAATGGAGATTTAAATAGGTATTTGTAAACCCGTGTTTGTAGCCTTATCATTCCCAATAGCCCAAAGATAGAAGCAACCTAAGTGCCCATCCATGGATCAATGATTAAACTGAATGTGGTGTATACATGCAATGGAATACTATTTACTTGTTTTTTGTTTGTATGTCAGAGAGAGCAAGCAAGCAGGAGAGGGGCAGAGAGAGATGGGGACAGATGATCTGAAGCGGGCTCTGCGCAGACAGCAGAGAGCCCAACATGGGGCTTGAATTCATGAACCTGAGCTGAAGGCCACCAGTTAAACAACTGAGNTGATTAAACTGAATGTGGTGTATACATGCAATGGAATACTATTTACTTGTTTTTTGTTTGTATGAGAGTCAGAGAGAGCAAGCAAGCAGGAGAGGGGCAGAGAGATATGGGGACAGATGATCTGAAGCGGGCTCTGCGCAGACAGCAGAGAGCCCAACATGGGGCTTGAATTCATGAACCTGAGCTGAAGGCCACCAGTTAAACAACTGAGCCACCCAGACGTCCCATGAGCATGCATACATCTCTTGATCTTGGGGTGGTTGAGTTCCAGCCCCACGCTGGGAGGTAGAGACTCCTAAAATAAGTTTTTAAAAAATCACATTGAGGGTACCTGGGTGACTCAGTCGATTAAGCTCAGGCAACTTCGGCTCAGCCATGATCTCAACGATTTGTGGGTTCAAGCCCTGCATCAGGCTCTGTGCTGACAGCCCAGAGCCGGGGGGAGCCTGCTTTGGATTCTGTGTCTCCTTCTCGCTCTGCCCGTCCCTCACCCTCGCTCTGTCTCTCTCTTTTTCAAATAAACATTTAAAAAATTAAAAGTAGGGTACCCGGGTGGCTCAATTGGTTAAGCGTTCAACTTCAGCTCAGGTCATGATCTCACGGTTTGTGAGTTTGAGGCCCGCATGGGCTCTGTGCTGACAGCTCAGAGCCTGGAGCTGCTTCAGATTCTGTGTCTCCCTCTCTCTTGGCCCCTCCCCCGCTTGCACTCTGTCTCTCTTTCTCAAAAATAAACATTTAAAAAAATTTTTAATAATAAATCAGAGAAAGACAAATACCATATGATTTCATTCATACGTAGAATTTAAGAAGCAAAAACAAATCAACAAAGGAAAAAAGACAAACCAAGAAACAACAGACTCTTAACTATAGGGAACAAACTATTTATTATCAGAAGCGAGATGGTGGGGGGTGAAGAAGGTGATGGGGATCAAGAGCAACTTCTCATGACGAGCACTGAATACTGTACAGAACTGGTGAATCGCTATATTGTAAACCTAAAACCAATTACACGGTATGTTAACTATAATGCAATTTAAAAAATAAATAAATCATTGGCCAGTGGCAGTTGACTCCAGCTTCAGCCCCTTTCTCCTTCCTGGAGGTCCAGGAGGAAGGACTGAAAATGCCAACCCTCTCATTTGTCTCATCACCGGAAACTCCGAAGATTTTAGAAGCTCTGTGCCGGAAATGGGGATGAAGACAAAGTAAATACCTCTTATTAAAAAAGCACAGCTGGGACATCCAGCCAGTCCAGCTGGTGGAGCATGAGCTCTTGATCTAGGGATTGTGAGTTCAAGCCCCACGCTGGGTGTAGAGATTACTTAGAAATAAAACCTTTCTTTAAAATCACAATTACTATGATGGTTGGAAAAATGACACTAATAAGTTTCTTTTGTTGTGCTCAAGATCCGCTGAACTCTGGATCCAGGATCAGTTGGTAGAGTGTGGCGCCGTGTATCTGTCTCTGCCTCCAAAATCCTCTTAGCGTCCCCAGCAGGCTCAGCTCTGGCTAAGCTGAAGGTATGGTTGGGCAGACGTGTTTCCAAGACAAGAGAAATGTAGAGCCCAGGCTGAAGATATCAAGTACACTGAATGTCTCTATCTGTGCACCTTGCTCTGGCTCTGGAGAAAGAAGATAGCTGACAGAAAGATCAGGACCATGCTGGAGCTTCTATGCCTAAGGAGGAAAGAAAAAATGAAAGAAGCCAGTTAGTACATTCAAACCTGGAAGTAAACTCCTTCCCGCCTTTCTAGTCCAATGTGGAACTTACTACCTCCTGGGAAAGCCACACACTAGCTGGCCCTTGGCGAATGCACCTGAGAATTGATCCCTCCATTAACTCAACCATACCTTCCATAAAAGTTTACTGTTACTATGTACCAGGCACTGGGAAGACATGGATTAGGAAAAAAAAAAAAAAAGAAGAATGTGAATTTTGTTCAAGTGGTCTTCATGCCCAGTATAGAACCCAATGTAGGGCTTGAACTCATGACCCCAAGATTAAGAACTGAGCTGAGATCAAGAGTTGGATGCTCAACTGACTGAGCCACCTAGGTGCCCCCCAAAATTCACATTCTAATGGGGTTTCTGGACTCCAGGTAGAAAAGTAGCCAGTGGAATTCCTTTGGGGGACCACCAACTTGGGAAGAGTCTTGAGGAACTATAACTAATCCTCTTACTCATGGAGCCGGATACGCCACTTGAGTAGGAGTATCTTCTACCTCCCAAGAGATTGTTGGAGTTGACTCAACCATGTAGCAGGACAGGGCACGCTGGAGGCTCTGCTTGTGAGCGAAAGTGAGAACAACAGGGCAATTACCTTGAACTCTCTCATCTCAGAGATCCTATTCCTGGTCTTGTCTCTGTCCTAAAACTTCATCATCAGGTTCTCTTTTTCTCTGGACACGGAGTCTGGATCTCCGATTTTGAAACCAAATCTAAGTGGGCAAAACATCAAGACGTAATTAAAACAAATGTCATACAAGCTTCGCCATTGCTTTTTTCATAAGGCAAAAGGGAGAGACGGTCTGTCCTAGGGCTAATTCCAACATCACCAGCCTTCCTCAGGACAGCTAGGAAAGTCTATGGAGTCTGAAGATAAAGCCCCAAATTCAAAACCCCACACCTAGTACCTTCATGATGGGTTTCAAATAGTCCCTACAACCCCCTCCTTCCCAGTGGTAGTTTGTCTCTCAAGTGTCGTGCCTGTGCTGACACTCTTTCCTCTGCCTGGAATTCTTTTCCCATCTTTTGTAAATTACTCTTCAAAATGCCTATTTTTCTTCCATGACCCAGGGTAGTATACTGTCTGTCTAGGGAGATATTGTTCATCCCACAAGACATAATTAGTTGCTGCCCCTTTCCTCTGCCCATAAGTTACACACATACATGCAGATTATATATATGTACATATATATCAAATATACATATACATTATTTATAATAACATAGCTTTAGAAAAATACACATGTATTTGTATACCACACACACACACACTCACATTCCACAACTACTACTTTTGGTTTTCAGAGGTTGCAAATAGAATAGGCACAGATCTTGAGTCCAAAAACCAGGCTTTGGAAAAGTCACATAATACCACCAAACCTTTTGTGCCCTTCCTGAAGGTATAGACCACTCTGCAAGTGAATGATTGGTTTGGAGGAATGGCACAGAAGCAACCCTGCGTATGGTTTCTATACCTGAATCATAAAGCCCTTCCTTACTCCATCCGCCATGCTAGTGGTGCTTGTGAGAATCAGTGCCCTGTTGATAGTCATTCAGAGATTTCTCACTATTTCTGCACCTGCTAAGATTTTTTTTAAATGTTTATTTTGAGAGATCGAGAGAGAGAGAGAGAGAGAGAGAGAGAGAGAGAGAGAATCCTAAGCAGGTGCCCCTCTGTCAGTGCAGAGCCCTACTCAGGGCTTAATCTCACAAACTGCAAGATCATAACCTGAGCCAAAATCAAGAGTCAGACATTTAGCTGACTAAGGCACCCAGGTGCCCCAAGTATCTTGATTTTAAGGAAAAGTCTATTCAGCTTTGAATTCTGAGGAGAAAACTAGCCAACGGAATATTGGAATGGCTGCATTCAGATGGGATTAGCTGCATATTTCACCACTGACTTGTTTCCTTCTCTCCCAACTCATGCTCTTTCAGAATCATACCCAACCATTTACTCAAAACTCAGTCTTCCATGTATATGCGTCTTCTCCATAAAGTCTCCCAGCCTCCCCTGAGGCGCATCCTCTCCGCCCCAGAGCTTTGGAATCCTGTGGAAGCTGCCTCTTAGATGTCCGTTCTAGGTGTCTCCTCTCTAACCCTGGGGAATTCCTTCTATCCTTCTAGAACCCAATCCAGCATAACCCC
>NW_027528892.1:2707168-2770538 GCF_008692635.1 Crocuta crocuta
CCCCAGCCCCAGCCATCCATCCAAGCTAGACCCGCCACGTCTTTCTGGCTGTGTCATCTCCCCTCTCCACCCCACCTCTGTCCCCCACACCCCACCTCTGCATGTGCCATCAGTCTAGGTCCGTATTGTTTCTTACACAGCACTCATTTCCATGTCTCCCTGACTTTTCCTGTCTCCATAGTGGAATCCATTCTTCACTGGAGGAAGAGAAGCTATTTCAAACTGTAACTGTAGCATGCTTTCTCCTCTGTCTTAATTTCTTGAGCATGTCTCTGCCACCAAAGGATAAAATGCTCTTCTAGGGGCGCCTGGGTGGCTTAGTCGGTTAAGCGTCCGACTTTCGCTTAGGTCATGATCTCGTGGTTCGTGGGTTTGAGCCCCGTTGTCGGGCTCTGTGCTGACAGCTCAGAGCCTGGAGCCTGTTTCAGAGTCTGTGACTCCCTCTCTCTCTGACCCTCCCCTGCTCACGCTGTCTCTCTCTCTTTCTCTCTCCTAGAAATAAAAATATTTTTTTAAAAATGCTCTTCTAGCAAGCATTTCCAAGTGTCTAATCAACTTCAAGATCTTTTTTACAAAAATTTTTAACGTTTTTACTTATTTCTGAGATTGAGGGAGACATAGAATCCGAAGAAGGCTCCAGGCTCTGAGCTGTCAGCACAGAGCCCAACACGGGGCTCGAACCCACGCACCGTTAGATCATGACCTGAGCCAAAGTCAGACGCTCAACCAACTGAGCCACCCAGGCGCCCCAACTTCAAGACCAACTTCTGAGCATTGCTCATACAGGAATTAATCAGAGATGGGCCCCATCTCACAGCCCACAGGCTAATGGAAGATGGTGCACACAAACCCCAAATACAACATCTTAATCAACTGCCCATAAACATTTTGGTCTAGACTTGAGGCCTCCTTAAGTATATTTATGTCACCCTAGTTCACCAGCCCATAGACAAATTCACAATCTTCTGGAAGCCACAGGACTGCTTCTTTCTAGGAATCCAGTCTGCCACCACGGCTGCCCTTACTAACCTCCTCTGTTCTGGTCTTCCTCCAGGGAATTTCTCTCTGCTTTGCAAGCCCCAGATCAAGATTTCCTCTGTGAAACTATTTCTGACCAGACACATCTGCTTCCCTGTTTACACCAAACACATCCGCCCGCTTGTATTTGTCTAGGAGGTAAATTCGTGACATTTAATCATGCTATCAAAATTATCAGATTACTGGAAAGAGCACTGGTTTATTTTTTAATGCTTATTTTGAGAGAGAAAGAGAACAAGTGGGGAGGGGCAGAGGGAGAGAGAGAAGGCCAAGCAGGTTCCTCGCTGTCAGCACAGAGCCAACGTGGGCTCAGTCTCGTGACCCAAGCTGAAATCAAGACTCAGATGCTTAACTGCCTGACCCACCCAGGCACTCAAGGAGCACTGGCTTAAATACATACACACAACACACCGCTGACAGAATTCCATTCCATCTGGATGTCTGGTGACTTTCCACAAGCTCCCCAACATGGGAGGATTGTGGAACTTTCCACAAGTCTACCTCCCTGGTCCTCCCCATTCTTATCCTGGTGTCCGTTCTTCTGGGTTTGACATAAGACTTTGAGATGATGTCCTCTAAAGACGCTGGTGGGCGGCGCTATCTCCTCTCCAGCCCACTTTAGACTACGTCACTGTGAGGCCACCAGACTTTTTTTACTGAAGTCTGTGACTCTCCACCGAGCCAGCCTTGGGGCGGAACGCGGACAGTACCTTCTGTTGCTTCCTTCCAACCTTCCTCCCCTACATCCCCGGCACGCGTTGCTTTCTGTGAAAATAACAGGGGACAGGTTCCGTTTTGAACTAGTCCTGAGGAAATGCATCAGGAATGTGGGCAAGAAGGAGGGAAGAGGGCCATTGTAGAACTGAGAAAGAATTTTTTAAATGTTTTATTTATTTCTAGGAGAGAGAGAGAGAGAGACAGCGTGAGCAGGGGAGGGTCAGAGAGAGAGGGAGTCACAGCCTGAAACAGGCTCCAGGCTCTGAGCTGGCAGTCAGCACAGAGCCCGATGCGGGGCTCGAACCCACGAACCGTGAGATCATGACCTAAGCGAAAGTCGCACACTTAACCGACTAAGCCACCCAAGCACCCTGAGAAAGGATTTTTTTTAATATTTTTAATATTAGTAACAAGTGCATTGAAAATAAAGAAAGAAAACAAAATATAAAACACTGGTTACAGCAAGAAAGACCTGAAGGGGGTAAGATAGCTGGCCCTGCGGGAACCAGATGGAGGGGCACCAGGGTGGCTCAGGTAGTGAAGCATCTGACCCTTGGTTTCAGCTCAGGTCATGATCTCATGGTTTGTGGGATCAAGGCCCGCGTCAGGGTCTGTGCTGTCTGCTGGGAGCCTACTTGGGATTCTCTCTCTCCCTCTCTCTCTCTCTCTCTTTCTCTCTCTCCCCCCACCCCCACTCTAAATAAATAAATAAACCTTTAGAACCTACCAGATGGAGAGAATAACTCGTGAAAGGCCCTGGAGTAGCGATATGCCTCACATTGTCTGCACGGCTCCCCCTCTCCTACATCTCCATCTGTAGGAGATGGAGCAAATTCTTTATCACTTACTTGGATTCTTGACTCTGGAATGCCAGTCTCTTTAGCAAGTCGTTCTCTGTAATCCAAGCCAGGATAAGGGTTGTTTGAAAATGCCTCAATGAGGGTGTGTAATTGCGAGGACGTATAGTTGGTACGACCCCGTCTATTTTCTCTACCTAGGATAGACAGAGGGTCAAGGAACGTTTCATAGGTCAGTTTACATATTCCCAAACAAGGAACCCAAACATGTCCCACACTGCCTCCATCTAATTTGTTGCCTTGCCTTAAGAGGGTCTTCTCCTGGCTTATTCCAGGCAGAAAGTACTAGAAGAGACACAGTATACAGCCAGGTTGCTGGTTCTTTCCAGTGGAAAGAAGGTAAGCAGAAGAAAGTCTCAAAAAGTCCATGAACCATGCAGGGAAGATTTTCCAGGGACCATATTGGACCCCTTGCTACCAGAAGACCCTGAACAGAAAGCCCTGTGAGAAAGAACATTCTTCTCCCACTCAGAGTAGTAGTTAGCTCCAGATAGAGAGGCCCTTGGGTACCCAAGAAGCTCTTTTATGGAAGGACTGGAGCAGACTATTTACTTTGAACCTCCTCTTCCAGGTGATCTTGCTCTTGGCTTGATTCTACGTCCTCATCAGGTTCTGATTTTTTCTGGTGCCTAGCTCTTCGATTCTGAAACCAAATCTTAAATGAGGAAAAGAAAATAAGAGAACTAAGTATGTCTATGTCACCTCAACCCCATCACTTCCCATCTTCAAAGGGTGTGATTCTTATTAGGTCTAAGCTCAGTATTCTTATGGATACGTGTCACATCTGACTAAGCCTTAGGTCGAGCCTTGGCATTTAGCATCTTCACCATCTGGTCCCAACATGACTATAGTAATCTTTTTAAGTTAATAAATAGATGCTGCAATTATTATGCTCAAGCATTGGAGCAACACCCTTGTGAGTTCATTCCGGGTGTCAAGATACTTTGCACAAAGCCCTTAACACACTGGCACATAACGTGCTTAAGTGACAGTTCCCTTCCTCCTTTTCTACTTTTATTAGTCTTGGAGATACAGAATTTGTAACTTACCTGGATTCTAGATTCTTCAGTGTTGACCTCTAAAGCAAGTTTTTGTTTGGTAGTATAACCTGGGTAAGGATTTTTGTCAAATGCTTTGATGAGGATTTTCAACTGATCCTGTGTGAATTTGGTGCGGCTGCGTCTGTGATTCACAGGTGTGGTCTCTGTGGAAAGATTAGGAAAGACAAAACAGTTAATAGGTCAACTTATAAATTTCAAGCTTCAGCCTCAAACTAGTGTTTGATTTCCTCTTGTCCTTTGTAATCCACCAGAACCCAGTAGGATAGAACACGGACACAATTATAAAGTCCTTAAATCCACAAAGGTGATTCTTGAACTTCTCTATTTGATCTGAATGCCGTGACTGGGAAGTCAAGGTCTTCTATTTTCAAAAAACGTGAAAAATCGATGTGTTCTGTTCATATTGATTAAGAACAATGAGTCAAGAAAAGGCAGTAATAGGTCATTACAATCATGAATACTTGAACCCATAGAAATGAAGAGCAAATGAAGTACCATTAAGTCCCTTTCAGTTTTTCTGGTTAAATTTCTGGGTAAAATCCATTGCCCTCAACAGCAGATAAACAGGATCACTTCCCAAAATGTTTTGTCAAACATTTAAAAACTATGGGGAGCATCATTTGGTTCAGTTTTGCAATGTTTCTGAGGTCACTCTCAGAAAAGCCAAACTCCATATTTATGCAAAAAAAAAAAATCCAGTTAAAACTCTTAACTATGGCTACCCATTATATTCCTTAAGCAAAATAAAGGATTCATTTGTATTCTCAGACCATAGGGATGCTTTTTTTGTTTGATTCTTGAATGTTTGTCCCTTCTGCAAGTTTAATCTTCAATTGCAGATCAGCCTACCTTCTGGTCTATTGTACTTCACTGAAAGAAGGTTAATATTTTATTTATTTATTTATTTATTTGATTTCTAAATTTCTATATTTTTTAAATGTTTATTTTGGAGAGAGAGAGAGAGAGAGAGAGAGAGAGAGTACGTGTGTGTACCTGTGTAGGGGAGAGATCGAGAGGGAGAGAGATCTAAAGCAGGCTCTGTGCTGACAACAGCAAGCCAGATGCTGGGCTCAGACTCAAAAACTGAGATTATGACTTGAGCCAAAGTCGGAAGCTTAACTGACTGAGCCACTATGTGTCCCTAGAGTTCTAATTTTTTTTTTTAAGTTATCTCTTACACCCAACATGGGATCGATTTACAAACCTGAGGTCAAGAGTCACATAATCTCATGACTGAGACAGCCAGGTGCCCTGAAGGGAGAAGGTTAACTTTACTATCATTCACAAGTCCTCTTGAATCTTACCATGTCGATCAGGCCCTCACCACTATTTTTCACCTCATCACATGTAATGACCTCCTTGGCCTTATACCTTGGAATAAGTGCTGGAGGCAGCCACCACATGAATGAACTTCCTGTCCCACAACCAGCCAACTTCCCTCTACTCCAGAGCGTGGTCCTGTTTCCTCTCTTCCTGTGATGCTTTTCATATGGGGAGGGACTAGCCTGCTCCTTTATGACAGGTTCCAGCTTGAGTACTACCTTCTCAGAGTCCTTCCCTGACCCTCCAGTCCCAGAGATTAAGAGTCACATGCTTGGGGCACCTGGGTGGCTCAGTCAGTTAAGCGTCCACCTTTCGACTCAGATCATGATCTCACATTTGGTGAGTTCGAGCCCCATATCAGGCTATGCACAGACAGTGCAGAGCCTGCTTGGGATTCTCTCTTTTCCCCGACTCTCTCTGCCCCTCCCCCACTCAAGCTTTCTCTCTGTCTCAAAATGAATACACTTAAAGTCACATACTCACGGGTGCCTGGGTGGTTCAGTTGGTTGAGTGTTGTACCCTTGATTGAAGCTCAAGTCATGATCCTAGGGTCATGAGCTTGAGCCCCACAGTGGGCTCCATGCCCCTGCCGTGGGGAAGTGGGGCGTGGAGTGTGGAGCCTGCTTAAGATTCTCAATCCTATCTCTCAGCCCCTCTTCCCAGCTCTCAGAAAAAAAAGAGTCACATGCTCTCCTGACTGAGCCAGCTCCCCTATTATCAACATATTAGTACAGTATATTTATCACAACGAATTAATTGACATTGTTACATTATTTAGTAACTAAAGTCGATACTTTATTCATATTTTCCATGTTTTTGTCTATAAGTTTTTACCTACTACCTGTTTTGTGTTCTCAGATGCTATCTAAGGTACCATACTACATTGGGTCTTCATGTCTCCATAAACTCCCTTTGGGTCTGACAGTTTCTTAAACTAGTTTTATGATATGGACAGTTCTAAGGAGCACAGAGCAGGTGTTTTGTAGAACCTCATTGGAGTTTTTCTAAAGTTTTTCTTATGATGAGAATATGACTGCTCTCTGAAAAGAAACCCAACAGGATTTTGAGGGCCGCCTAAAACATACAGGTAGACCCACAAAGTAGATTATGTATTTTGTTTAAAAATGATAAAGATGCAAGATTTAATTATCCAGATGAAATAGGGTAAAAAAAATTTTTTTTCCTATAGTACTCATGTAGAAACAGGCAAGTAGACAAATGCAACCCAACAGAAGCCAAGGAACAGAAAGCCTGTTCTATATGAGAACTTGGGGAATGAACCATAGCCTCCAAAAGCACTGTGAAAGGGCAGTGTTGGGTAAAGAAAATGGCTTGCTGTATGAAGAAAACTGAAGTTGAGTCATGATATACAGTATAGTTTCAAATGCCAAATTAAAGACGTGTGAAATGTACAAGTAAATGGAAGATCATGTATGAAAGAACTCCTGTTATGTTGAGATAGAAAAGGGTTAAAGAAACTATTTAATCTTCCCAGAACACGGTGGGAAAATTTGCTGGAACCAAAGACATCATAATTGAAAACTGCAGTTCAAAAGTTCAAAAATCAGCAAAAGTCAGACCCTTGCAATGGTGGGGGTGGGATGGGGGAGATGGACACCCTTCTGGAGAGCCTGGTTGGAATGTACTTTATTCTAGATGGTCGGTGGGGCAATTGGGCTATGCTTGTTTAAATTATGTGCAGTAATTGTAACGCCGTAACTTATTTCCCACTCAGATCTCCATGATATATTCTTCAGAATGCTGTTCATATTAACAGTTGAAGCAACCTAAATGCCCATCACTGCACGAATGGGTAAGTAAAATGTGCTATATCCCCATGATGGAATTTTGTGCATTAAGACCAAAATAATGAGGAAAAAAAATGACAGAGGAGCAAGATCGATAGGTCTCAAAGGCACAGAATTAAGTCAAGAAAAGAAGATGCAAAATGAAGTTTATATAGAGCAACAATATCTCTCTATACCAATTATGTATACCTACATAGAGGTACACATAAATTAATCAAACTATACACTTATGGTTTGTGCGTTTTGCTGTGTACAGTTGCACTTCAATAAAAAACTGGAGGGATCAAGTTATTCAGTAAAGATCTGCTCATCTAAATAAGATCCATTCCACACAAACAATGTTGTGTATTTGTCAAGCATACACACACACATATCAAAATAGACACCTATAGGGGCGCCTGGGTGGCTTAGTCGGTTAAGCGTCCGACTTTCGCTTAGGTCATGATCTCGCGGTTCGTGGGTTCGAGCCCCACGTCGGGCTCTGTGCTGACTGCCAGCTCAGAGCCTGGAGCCTGTTTCAGTCTGTGATTCTCTCTCTCTCTGACCCTCCCCNCTGTGCTGACTCCCAGCTCAGAGCCTGGAGCCTGTTTCAGTCTGTGACTCTCTCTCTCTCTGACCCTCCCCTGCTCACGCTGTCTCTCTCTCTCTCTCCTAGAAATTAAAAAAAAAAAATTAAAAAAAAAATAGACACCTGTACCTAAATGGCATGAATGCACTAGATGGAACAGAAGGACGCATGCACATGAGGAGGGAAGTGGGGGGTGTGTGTTGCTGAGGAACAGTTACCTACTCAACTGGGCGTTACTAAGACTACAAAAAGAAAAACTTGAAAATTATTATACAAATTTTTTCTCTAGAAAATATTCCTAGGTCACTAAATCCCAATTGTTTTGGCTTCAAGACCCATTTGCACTTTTTTTCCTGAGAGAGAGAGAGAGAGAGAGAGAGAGCGAGAGCGCAAGCAAGAGGGTCAGAGAGAGAGGGAGATGTAGAATCTGAAATGGGCTCCAGGCTGAGCTGTCAGCACAGAGCCTGACGTGGGGCTCAAACCCACGAACTGTGAGCTCATGACCTGAGCCGAAGTCAGACGCCCAACCGACTGAGCCACCCAGGCGCCTCCCATTTGCACTTTTAGAACTTAATGAATAGGGGCACCTGCGTGACTCAGTTGGTTAAGCAGATAAGCATCTGACTTTACCTCAGGTCATGATCTCATGGTTCGTGGGTTCGAACACCAAGTCAGGCTCTGTGCTGACAGCTCAGAGCCTGGAGCCCGCTTTGGATTTTGTGTCTCCCTCTCTCCCTGCCTCTCCCCACTCATGCTCTCTGTCTCTCCAAAATGAATAAATGTTAAACAAAATTTTTAAAAAAACTTAATATCCAAAGACGGTTTGTTTTACCTTATTAAAAATTAAGAGTGAGAACACTGATTAATCCATTTTATTTAATTTTTTAATGTTTATTTATTTTGAGAGAGAGTGTGTATGTGAGTGGGGGAGGGGCAGAGAGAGGGCAGGACACAGAATCCGAAGCAGGCTCCAGGTTCTGAGCTGTCAACAGAGCCTGANGAGCTGTCAGCACAGAGCCTGACGTGGGGCTCAAACCCACGAACTGTGAGCTCATGACCTGAGCCGAAGTCAGACGCCCAACCGACTGAGCCACCCAGGCGCCTCCCATTTGCACTTTTAGAACTTAATGAATAGGGGCACCTGCGTGACTCAGTTGGTTAAGCAGATAAGCATCTGACTTTACCTCAGGTCATGATCTCATGGTTCGTGGGTTCGAACACCAAGTCAGGCTCTGTGCTGACAGCTCAGAGCCTGGAGCCCGCTTTGGATTTTGTGTCTCCCTCTCTCCCTGCCTCTCCCCACTCATGCTCTCTGTCTCTCCAAAATGAATAAATGTTAAACAAAATTTTAAAAAAAACTTAATATCCAAAGACGGTTTGTTTTACCTTATTAAAAATTAAGAGTGAGAACACTGATTAATCCATTTTATTTAATTTTTTAATGTTTATTTATTTTGAGAGAGAGTGTGTGTGTGAGTGGGGGAGGGGCAGAGAGAGGGCAGGACACAGAATCCGAAGCAGGCTCCAGGTTCTGAGCTGTCAACAGAGCCTGACACGGGGCTCGAACCCACAAACTGTGAGATCATGACCTGAGCTGAAGTTGGATGCTTAACCAACTGAGCCACCCAAGTGCCCCTAAACTTTCTTAATATCAGTTGCCACAGGGAGCTTGAAACCATAGATACATATGTCAGTTGCCTTTTTAAAAAAATTTTTTTAAATGTTTTATTTATTTCTAGGCGAGAGAGAGACAGCGTGAGCAGGGGAGGGTCAGAGAGAGAGGGAGTCGCAGACTGAAACAGGCTTCAGGCCCTGAGCTGGCAGTCGGCACAGAGCCCGACGCGGGGCTCGAATCCACGAACCGCGAGATCATGACCTAAGTGAAAGTTGGACACTTAACCGACTAAGCCACCCAGGCGCCCCTGTCAGTTGCCTTTTTAAAACTTTTTTTAAATGTTTATTTTTGAGAGAGATAGTGCCAGAAGGGGAGAGACAGAGAAGAGAGGGAGACAGGATCCGAAGTGGGCTTCATGCTGACAGCAGTGAGCCCCACTCAGGGCTTGAACTCACAAACCTGTGAGATCATGACCTGAGCCCAAGTCAGATGTTCAACTGACTGAGCCACCCAGTCGCCCTTGTCAAATTGCCTTTTGAATGGATGTTTTTATCCATGCATGAGGTTGTAACCTCAAGTCACATTCATTAAATTTACCATTAATTCCATCAGAAAAGTCTTTAAAGTATTGAGGTACCGTCAAGCTTAAAGTGACAGGTCCACATTTTCCAAAATTCTAACTTTCCTATGAAAGTTTGAAAATTCCAACTTTCTTTCCCCAACAAACGTTAACTCACAGGACTACCATGTAAGTCCTGGTTGGACCAACTAGATAGAACATTTTCATCTAATTTTAATTGTTCAAAAAAATATTTCCAGAGTGTCTATTAAAAGCCAGACCCTGTTCTAGGTACCTCAACCAAAATAGACAAGATGTCCCTGACCTCCTGGATGGAGAGTCAGCAGATAGAAGGCAAACAAGTGAAACACACAGTATGTCAGGTGGTGAATTTTCCACGGCAAAAAAGAAGGGAGGGACGCCTGGGTGGCTCAGTCGGTTAAATGTCCAACTCTTTTTTTTTTTTTTTTTTTAAGTGTCCAACTCTTGATTTGGGCTCAGGTCATGATCTCATGGCTCATGGGTTCAAGCCCCACGTCGAGCTCTGGGCTGACAGCTCAGAGCCTGGAGCCCGCTTTGGATTCTGTGTCTCCCTCCCTCTCTGCTCCTCTCCCACTTGCACTGTCTGTCTGTCTGTCTATCTCCCTCTCAAAAATAAACATAAAAAAATTTTTTAAAAGAGGACGAGGGAAAGGAAAGGACGCATAGGGTGAAGTCACAATTTTAAGTGACGTAATTAGGGAAGACTTCACTTAGGAAATGACTTGATTCGGGACACTTGAGTGGCTCAGTCTGTTGAGCTTCCGACTCTTTGTTTCCATTCAGGTCATGATCTTTTGGTTCCTGAGTTCCAGCCCCACATTGGGCTCTGTCAGCCTGTCAGTGCTGAGCCAGCTTTAGATCCTCTGCCCCCCTCTCTCTGCCCCTCCCCTGCTTGTGCTCTCTCAAAAACAAATAAAACAATAAAAATGTTAAAAAAAAAAAAAGGAAAATGACTTGAGCAAAGACTGAAATCAAAGGAGAGAGGAAACTACGCTGACATGAGGAGACCCACATTGCGGGAACTGGGGTTTGCAGTGCGAGCCTGCCTGGCCTCTTTAAGAGAGAGCAGAGGGGCGCCTGGGTGGCTTAGTCGGTTAAGTGTCCGACTTTCGCTTAGGTCATGATCTCGCGGTTTGTGGGTTCGTGGGTTCAAGCCCTGCGTCGGGCTCTGTGCTGACAGCCAGCTCAGAGCCTGGAGCCTGTTTCAGAGTCTGTGTCTCCCTCTCTCTCTGGCCCTCCCCTGCTCACGCTCTCTCTCTCCTAGAAATAAATAAAAATATTAAAAAAAAAAAAGAGAGAGAGCAGAGGGCTAGACAGTCTGGAATAAAGCAGAAGCGTGAGATTCCAGACCTTGGGAGGGGGGGATGGTAGGAGGTAGATTATGGCCTTGCAGGGCCATGTGGGGATGGACCAAGAAATGGTCAGATTCCTAAAATATTGTAAAGTTAAAATCAACAGAATTTCCAGCCCGATTAGATGTAGGTCATGAGAGAAAAGTAGGTCAAGGATGTTCGCTAGAGTGTTTTGCATGAGCAGCTGACATGTCCTCAGTGAGGATAAACTCTGGGAGGGAGAGTTTGGGTGTAAACATAGAGGGACATGCTGAGTTTGAGACCTTGTCAGAGACAAACAAGTGAGACAGACGAATCCAAAGTTCAAGGGAAAAGTTCAGTCTTGAGGGAGAAGTCTGTAAGCTTCTTTGATTCCAAAGACATTCTGGTCTCTGCAATTTCTCATGCCTCCCATAGTTTCTCTTTTGTTTGTTTGTTTATTTTCAGAAAGAGAGCAAGCAGAAGGGGAGCAGAGAGGGAGAGAGAATCCCAAGAAGGCTCCGCACTGTCAACTTGGAGCTTAATGTGGGGCTCAAACTCACAAACTGTGAGATCATGACCTGAGATGAAATCAAGAGTCAGATGCTTAGCTGACCCCCTTTTTTTAATTTAGCAATTTTTTTCAGTGTGCCTCTCTCCCTCTCCTTCACGAAGCAAGAATCTTGTTTTGTTTAGTTCGTGAATGCTGTATCTTTCTGAAATTGCCAAAGTGCAATACATAGAAAACAGCATATTTTTTTCATCATGTAAGAGAAAGTTTTTCTTAACCCAAGTACAGTTATTTTAAAGTTTGAAAATGGGGGGCACCTGGGTGGCTCAGTTAAGCATCAGACTCTTGATTTTGGCTCAGGTCATGATCTCACAATTTGTGACACTGGACCCCAAGTTGGGCTCTGTGAAGTCTGCTTGGGATTCTCTCTCCCCACCCCCCACCAAAATAAATAAGCATTAAAACAAACAAACAAACGGGCGCCTGGGTGGCTCAGTCAGTTGAGCATCTGACTTCAGCTCAGGTCATGATCTCACGGTTTGTGGGCTTGAGCCCTGTGTCAGGCTCTGTGATGACAGCTCAGATCCTGGAGTCTGCTTTGAGTTCTCTCTCTCTCTCTCTCTCTCTCTCTCTCTCTCTCTCTCTGCCCCTCCCCCACTCACACTTTCTCTCAAAAATAAACATTAAAAATAGGTTTTTTATTTAAAATTTTTTTAAATGTTTTATTTATTTCTAGGAGAGAGAGGGAGACAGCGTGAACAGGGGAGGGGCAGAGAGAGAGGGGGACACNGGAGGGTCAGAGAGAGAGGGAGTCACAGACTGAAACAGGCTCCAGGCTCCGAGCTGGCAGTCAGCACAGAGCCCGACGCGGGGCTCGAACCCACGAACCGCGAGATCATGACCTAAGCGAAGGTCAGACGCTTCACCGACTAAGCCCCCCAGGCGCCCCAACAAACAGTTTTAAAACGGAACTCGCACACGTTGTGGCCAGCCCACTAAGTTTTTCGTTAATTTCTTCCCCAAACCACCGAAGCGGAAGCCTCAGTCAGGTGTGCGCGGCACTTACTGTTTGGAGCGGCATCTTGAGCCATGCGGGCAGGGGGCCCTCCGGCCTCAGGGTTAGATCGGCAGGCAGTCAGCTTCGGGGATGGTTTTATATCATCAACCTGCATGGCCCCACCTGTTTATTTAATCTTCTGTGATTCTGAAGTTTTATCTTTACAAATTGCATCACCGCTTAGAAAGAGACCCTCTTAATCTAGAAAGGGCTAGATAAACCTCCGATTCTTCCGTTGATAGATTTAAGAATTTCTACCAACCTCTACACCTAAATCATCGCAAGACACTTCAAGTGCTGCTGTAGTCACACATCTTGTTTCAGTGTTTTTAAGCTGCTTTTTTTTTTTTTTAGTGCTGTTCACTTATCTTTTGAAGTGGTGACCTTTACTTATTAAATTAAAAGGGTTCTTGGGGAGCACCCACTCTACTGGCTGGCTCGGTCAGTAGAGCGTGAGACTCGACCTCAGTGTTGTGTGTTCAATCCCCATGTTGGGTGTAGGGGTTACTTTAAAAAACAACAAACAGGGCAAACAGGGGCGCCTGGGTGACTCGGTTAAGTGTCTGACTTCGGCTCAGGTCATGATCTCGCGGTCTGTGGGTTCGAGCCCCACATCGGGCTCTGTACTGACAGTTCAGAGCTGGAGCCTGTTTCAGACTCTGTGTCTCCCTCTCTCTCTGACCCTCCCCTGCTCATGCTCTGTCTCTCTCTCTCTCTCTCTCACTGTCTCAGAAATAAATAAAACATTAAAAACAACAACAAACAAACAAATAAAACAAAAATCAAGAGTTCTTTTTAATTAGTGCCAGGATTAGAGTGAGGAAAATGAAGCTCTCACCTCGGGAGCGATTTAAGGGGGTGCAAAAATTTCTGTGATCAAAATAAATAATATTTGAATGCAGTGTTTAAACAAATAGAAATTAATTTCAGAAAGTCTACGTTTATAAAATATAAAAACCAAAAACAAGATGCTTCCCCACATTGGCAGGAGCAGTTTCAGATGCGGCTGCACGTGTGGTGCCTAGAAGGCTCTCACGCTGGCAATTTCTTCTCCAGGTCATTAATCAGCCTTGATGGAAGGCGACAGATTCTTTTAATTGTTCACAGCTGTAACCCACAGTACGGAAGGCTAAAAGGGAAAGTTTTGCTGTTTTTCAAAAATATTTTTAATCTTTATTTTTGAGAGAGAGACAGAGTGGGAGTGGGGGAGGGGCAGAGAGAGAGGGAGACACAGAATCCAAAGCAGGCTCCAGGCTCGGAGCTGTCAGCACAGAGCCTGATGTGGGGCTCGAACTCGTGAACCTCGAGATCATGACCTGAGCTGAACTCAGAAACTCAACTGTCTGAGCCACCCAGGTGCCCCAAACATTAACATTTTTTTAAAAAATAAAAGATTTTCAAGAAGAATTAGGTAAGTAATACAAATTTTATTGATTGATATATTTGACTTTTAACAAGTAAAATGTGATCAAATATTAAATATTTCCTGAAAAAGTATTTTTTAATCAGGACAATAGCATGCTTATCAAGAAATTTTTTTTTAGTATTTTTATTCATTTCTAGGGAAGAGAGAGAGAGAGAGACAGCGTGAGCAGGGGAGGGTCAGAGAGAGAGGGAGTCACAGACTGAAACAGGCTCCAAGCTCTGAGCTGGCAGTCAGCACAGAGCCCGACGCGGGGCTCGAACCCACGAACCGCGAGATCATGACCTAAGCGAAAGTCGGACGCTTAACCGACTAAGCCACTCAGGCGCCCCTTATCAAGAAACTTTTATACTTATTCACATAAAACATTGATGCATTGTATGTTATTCAATTCTTTTTTAAATTTTTAATGTTTATTTTTGAGAGAGAGAGTTATATTAATTGACAAATAATACAAGTTATGATATTTAAACCCAAATAGGCATACATAAAAATATGTATCAAAAAGAGAAATATTCATAAATATAAAGAGGGAAATTGTACTCTAGGCATCTAGACAAATTTGGAGGAATAAATAGTGACAAATATTTAATATATAGAAGTGAATAACATAGTGGTGCCTGGGTGGCTCAGTCAGGTAAGCCTCTGACTTTGGCTAAGATCATGATCTCTTGGTTTGTGGGTTTGAGCCCCACATTGGACTCTGTGCTGACAGCTCAGAGCCTGGAGCCTGTTTCAGATTCTGTGTCTTCCTCTCTCTCTCTCTGCCCCTCCCCTGCTCATGCACTCTCTCTCTCTCTCTTTCTCTCAAAAATAAATAAACTTTAAAAAAAATTTTTAAAGGACATACAACCAAATAGAAAAATGGGCAAAATATATATAAATGGTCATTCATTCATATATTTCACAGATATTTCTTGAGTTTCATCAGATGATAAAGGAAAATCAGATTTCAGAGTAATACACGTATATAATATATATATATGTTTATTTTATATATGTATATAAACACTTGATATATACATGTAAATATACATTTAAGAGTAAAATTTAAGGGTAATTTTTTTTTATTTTTTTAAACATTTCTTTATTTTTGAGAGACAGAGAGAGAGAGAGTGACCAAGAAGGGTAGGGGCAGAGAGAGATAGGGGGAGACACAGAATCTGAAGCAGCTCCAGGCTCTCAGCTGTCAGCACAGAGCCTGATGTGGGGCTCGAACTCATGAGCCGTGAGACCATGACCTTAGTTGGATGCTTAACCGACTGAGCCACCCAAGTGTCCTTAAGAATAAAAATTTAAGGAAATATGTAATAGTGAGCAAAGAGTCAATATCACAATATCTAATTAGACTCTCTCTCTCTTTGTGCATGTATGTATGGCCTACCCAGTGTCAAAGATAAAGCTGGGCATTAGTTAAAGCAGTGAAAACAAATTCTGTTCAGTAACTATGAGCCATAGGGTAAAGAGCTGAACTCCATTCTGATTTGCACACAGATAAATGGAGGTTTTAAAGGGAGAACAAAGGATTAGGGAGAGGACCACGCAGGACTCAAGTAGATAAGGGAGGTGAAAGAGTACAAAGGTACCATGTGATTAGAGCAACAGACGCCTGCCCTCTGTCTGTCGTCCAGGAAGCTAGCCTATTGCACAGGGACTCGGAGACAGAAGTCCTATCCTTCCTGCAAATGTCATCTCAGAAGAGTGGCTTTCAGATCCTTGGGAAAGACTCCCGAGTGGTAGGATGTACATACCCCCTCAAGGAGACAGGTGGGGGATTCACAATGTTAAGCGCTTTTTAGCAGATGCTCTAAGAAAGGGAGGCTAAGGACCTGTCTTGGGTCCTGGCGAGTAAGTTCTCCTGCCAGCACTCAGCTCTGTCAGGCGGGCATTTTAAGGGGGCCTCAGGGGATGCTAGAGATATGACCTTAAGCTGCTCTAGAAGCTGATCGAGAGTTTGGTCAGGTCTCTCGGTGAAGGGGTGTGGACAGAGCCGTGCCCAGTGCTGCCCTTCTCAGTCTCTTGTTTTATCAGGGGAAAGAGCAGACGTCTTTCTCACAGAGCATCATTTGTCACGCCGAGTCCTTGAGAAAAGTCCGATCGTTGCTTCCCGCTCTGTGAGGTTTGGGGGTCAAGGTGGTCGGCAAGTTGACCAAGGAGGCCAGTAGTGCTGGGAGCAGCAGTAGGAGCACAGCTGCTCCACAAAGACACCGATGCTCTTAAAAGAATGACCATTAGAAATAACATGAAGGGGCGCCTGGGGGGCTCAGTCGGTTAAGCGTCCGACTTCAGCTCAGGTCATGATCACACGGTTCGTGGGTTCGAGCCCCACGTTGGGCTCTGTGCTGACAGCTCGGAGCCTGGAGCCTGCTTCCAATTCTGTGTCTCCTTCCTTCCCCTGCTCACGTTGTCTCTCTCTCTCTCTCTGTCTCTCCCTCTTTCTCTCTCTAAGAAACAAATAAAAACATTTTAAAAATTAAAAAAAAAAAGAAGAAATAACATGAAGAAGGTGAGTCCCTTAAGTGGCCTCCTAGGTCATCTAGTAAGTGGAGGAAAGCACTTAAAAAAGAGATTCAAACCAATCTTTCTCTGGTGGAATATAAGCTACGAGCTGCTTCTTGGGCCTGAGCCTTGGCTGTGATTATGTTTTGATAAATTTCCTCTTGACTGTCATTTACAAATATGCAACATTGAGGACCCGTTAGTGCACAAAAGCCTCCGTAAGACGCCAGTAAGTAGTCTAAGGCTAGTTAGGGACATCTGTTTTCTCTCATTCTTGGCTATTGGTTCCCTGGTTTTGAGGGCTTCGGGCTTGACCTACAACTGTAAGAGAGGCCAGTAGACTTGTAGACTGCAGGTCAGGAGACTTCTCAGCCTCCATAAGGATATGAGCAATCTCTCATAATAAGTCTCTTCCCATCTCTCTATTTTTTTTCTTTTTGTTGTGTTTCTTTGGAGAGCAATAATTAATATAGATTTGGGTACCAAGAGTGGTTCTAGTGGAACAGAATTTTATGGAGGAGTTTCCTGGTTGGTTCTAGGGTTTCTGGAATTTGTTCTCAGATATGATTAGATTCTAATTCACTAATGACTGTATTTCCAGTTGTAAAGAGAGCACTGATAGTCTATGGGGTGAACTGTTTATGTAAAACATCTACACTGGCTGCTCCTACTCAATCACCTATAGAAAGCAAGGAGCTAAGTGATTCTGTACATGATACTTCCAAACATTTTTGGAAACTTAAGGACCATAGTGATGTTGGTTAGTTGTTCCTAATGTTGCTTGACAAAGTGGTGAAAGAAAGGGAGGAGCTCAGGAATTTGATTTCCCAACTCACAACATCATATAAATGACCCAGGACCTTCCATGCGAGCCCTGTGGGAGACCCCCTATCTCCTGTAGACACAGGACTAAAATTGCCAAAAATCAAATACAAAACCTCATCCTGTGATTGGCTGAGTTGCAACACAAATTGAACTCGCAGCCTCACAGGGCGTCTGGGATCCTGTAAGTTGGGCTGGGAAGTGTGGGAACCTTGATAACAATGGGATCATTGAGATCCTAAGTTTTTTTTTTTTTTTTAATGTTTTTTTTTTTTATTTATTTCTAGGAGAGAGAGAGACAGCGTGAGCAGGGGAGGGTCAGAGAGAGAGGGAGTCACAGACTGAAACAGGCTCCAGGCTCTGAGCTGGCAGTCAGCACAGAGCCCGACGCGGGGCTCGAACCCACGAACCGTGAGATCATGACCCAAGCGAAAGTCGGACGCCCAACCGACCAAGCCACCCAGGCGCCCCAGAGATCTTAAATTCTGATGAGTCTTCTTCGCTAGTTGTAAAGGTCTTTCCTTCTCTAGTGGAAGTGGCCTTCTCAACAGCCGGGCCATCCCCACCCCCGGGGTATCCACCACTGAGGGAATTAACAGCATTGTCTAAGGAGATGGTAATGGCCTTCCCCGAGGCTGTGAAACAATGCTGATTCTCCTTAGGACCCACCTCTTTGGTTTTAGACTTATAATTAGACTCAAATGTCAGCAGACTCCTAAAGGTAAGATAACAAAATGTGACCCAAGAGAAGGTGTGTTACACTCCAAAAGAACTGCTTGAGTTTTCTAAATTATACAAGCAGAAATCGGGGAATGAAAACAAAGGGTGTGGAATAATGGTCGAAGGAAGATAAATCTGTGTCAGATTTGGGCCCCTAAAACAGAGACTCTACATCTAATTCCTTCTGAGTTGCATCTGTAACTCAAGGAGTTAGAAAGCCCTCTAACAGTTTGGTTGGTTGGTCAGTTGATTGGCTGCACCATGGACCAAAAGATGGCCCATCAAGAGAGAGCTGGAAAGGCCCTACTTCCCGTGGTTTACTGTACAGGAAGGGATTCAAAGGCTTAGGGAGATTTGGATGTTAGAGCGTATTTGTCATTTAAGATCTATTTACCCACACGAGGCAGAGGGGCCATAAGATATACCTTTCACTAATACTTTGGGAAATACATTTGTAAGAGAAGCCCCAGTACCCTTGAAGAGCTCCATGGCCTTTCTTCTCTGTAAGCCACACCTCACAGTGGGAACTGAGCTGCCAGCACAGAGCCTGACACAGGGCACAGACTCATGGACTGTGAGACCGTGACATGAGGTGAAGTTAGGCAATTAACCAACTGAGCCACCCAGGCACCCCAAGAAATGCCTTTTATCTTTTATTTTTATTTATTTTTAATTTTTTTTAATGTTTTGTTTATTTCTGAGAGAGAAACAGCATGAGCAGGAGAGGGTCAGAGAGAGAGGGAGACACAGGATCTGAAGCAGCTCCAGGCTCTGAACTAGCCGTCAGCGCAGAGCCCGAAGCAGGCTTGAACCCCCAAACAGTGAGATTGTGACCTGAGCCAAAGTCGGACGCTTAACCGACTGAGCCACCCAGGTGACCCGAGAAATGGCTTTTAGATCCTTGAGAAAGACACCCCAGAATTGTAGGAGATACATACATATTTCAAAGGGACAGAGGAAGAATTCACAATTATAAGCCCTTTTTAGTAAATGGTTGAAAAAAGGGAGGGTAGGGACCTACTTCAGGTATTGGCTAGTAAGTTCTCCTAGGAGCATTGAGCTTTGCCAGGCAGGCATTTTAAGGGGGGTCTGGGATCATGCTAAGGTCAAAGGTCTTATCTTCTAGAAGCTATGCTAAGTGTTTTGTCAAGTCTCTTGGTACAGGAGTTTGGGTAGAGTCATTGTTTACTGGGAGTTCCATAGTTCTCACTAAATACGTATGTAGTTTGCTAACCTATTTTTTAAAATGTTTTATTTATTTTTGAGAGAGAGACAGAATATGAGTGAGGGGCAGAGAAAGAGGGAGACACAGTGAAAATCTCCGAGTGTGCCTGGGTGGCTCGGTCCATTAAGTGTCCAACTTTGGCTCACATCATGATCTTGAGGTTTTCGGGTTCGAGCCCTGTGTCAAGCTCTGTGCTGACAGCTCAGAGCCTGGAGCCTGCTTTGGATTCTGTCTGTCCGTCTGTCTCTCTCTCTGCCCTTCCCCCACTTGCACTCTGTCTCTCACTCTCTCAAAAATAAAAATAAAATTAAAAAAAAATCTCTGAGCTTGTGGAGATTGCATTTCAGAAGAGAGGAAACACAATTAGGAAAGGCGGAGAGATTCTCAGCATCATCAGTATCTGGCAAAGGAAATCGTGACCACTACAAAATTCCATTTTATACTGAATTGATTTCTTTAGCTAAATATGAGAATTTTGACAACTCCAAGTATTGAAGAAGTTGTGAATTAAAAACATCTCTTGTCTTGGGGCGCCTGGGAGGCTCAGTTGGTTAAGTGTCCCCAGGCTTGATTTCTGCTCAGGTCATGATTTCACCGGGGTGAGTTTGACCCCGGCCTTAGGCTCCCTGCTGGCAGCGTGGAGCGTGGTTGGGATTCTCTCTCTCCTTCCCTCTCTCTCTCTCAAAATAAATAAATAAACATTTAAAAAATTTAAACAAGTGGTACCTGAGTGGCTCAGTCGGTTAAGCATATAACTTTGGCTCAGGTTGTGATCTTATGGTTTGTGAGTGCCAGCCCTGCATCAGGCTCTGCACTGACAATGCAGTGCTTGCTTGAGATTCTCTCTCTCTGTCTCTCTCTGCCCCTCCCCTGCTTAAATTCTCCCTCTCTCAAAATCAAGAAATAATCTTTATTTTTAAAAATTTAAAAATAATAAATTAAAATTAAAATAAAAAATAGCATCTCTTGTATCTCCCAAAAATTTTGGAAAACAACTTGGCATTCTCTTTAAAAACTGAAAATTTGTGGACTCTCCTGATGCAGCAATTTCTATCCTGATTATACACAAAGGGAAACTTTTCTATATGTTCACTGTAGCACTGTTCTTAGCAGCAAAAAATCTGCAAAAAATCCACGTGCTCATTGAGAGTGGACTGGTCACAGTACATTGTGATATACTTGTATGACAGGAAATCATACAGCTGTGAAAACAAATACGTGAATCAGGGTAACATAATGTTGAGTGAAAAAGCAAAGTCCAGGGGCACCTGGGTGGCTCAGTTGGTTAAGTGTCCGACTTTGGCTCAGGTCACGATTTCATAGTTCGTGGGTTCAAGCCCCGCGTCGGGCTCTGTGCTGACAGCTAGCTCAGAGCCTGGAGCCTGCTTCAGATTCTGTGTCTCCCTCTCTCTCTGACTCTCCCCTGCTCGGGTTTGAGGGCCACACATCGGGGACCTTCTCCTGTGGCTGTGACCTGTTTGTGCGGCATGGCCTGAAACTGGCCGGCAGGGCGGGAAAGCCAGGTCCCAGGTGGCCGCGGGCCGCGTGATCGTCTCTTGATGGTCTCCTGATGTTGGTGCGGCGAGGGCGCTGGCCTCCTGGGTCTGGCTCGTTGCCTTTCGCACGCCTGCACGATCTCCGCCTCCCTTCCCAGTAAATCACAGAGCTCCCATCTTAGGCACCTCAGGGGGACATGTGGGCAAGCTTGGCGCCCCAGGAAGGATCGGAGGGTAATTCTCTGGGCCAGGATCTGGCCATGAACCTGGTGCCCAATCACAGGAAGACTTCAGTGATGTCTCCATCTTCTGAGAGCGGGAACCACTGTATAAAGATGAAGGACTTGCCCCAAATGTTGGTTGGGCTGAGTAAGGATAACGCAGGACTGGAGTAGAAAATGGGCACTGGTCCTTCTAGAAAAAAGAAGAGGCAAAGACATGAGAGGAGGGTCAGGGGCAACAAGCCACAGCTAAAGAAATTACCTGAACTCTCTCCATCATCGCCCCAACCTTTCCCTTTACATATTCATCCTCCCCCCCATATCTAATTTCCCCCTTTTCCCCTTCCCTCTGTCAGTCTTCCCTCATAATGAAATTTCTTGAGAAATTTAACAAAAGACCATGAGGGAGGGGAAGGGGAAAAAATAGTTACAGAGGGAGGGAGGCAAACCATAAGAGACTCTTGAATACTGGGAACAAACTGATGGTTGATGGGGAGTGGGGAGAGGAAAAGTGGGTGATGGGCACTGAGGAAGGCACTTGTTGGGATGAGCACTGAGTATTGTATGGAAGCCAATTTGACAATAAATTATATTTTAAAAAACATGGCATGAAAAATACCCTATGATCAAATATGGTAGTGTTTTCCTAAGTCCTTTGTATCTTAATGGTAAGTAAGTTTAGTTCATTTTACCAAAAGCCTTTATTCCAAATTTATGAGGAAACTTTGAGCTCTTGCAGCATTTTTCTTTTGGAATTGCAGATAAGTGGTTGTGGGTTTGTAATAGCTAACATTTATTGAACCCTGATTACACCTTAGGAACTGAACTAAGTTATTAACTGTATATTCTCATTTTGTATTTGTTACAATTCAGGAGGGCAGGTACTAATATTATTCCCATATTTTTAATATGTGAGGAAACAGACCCAGAAAGACAGGCAATTTGCACAAGGTCAGGCAGTCAGTAAATTGGAGTTTTGGGGGCCATGTTTTGCATTTTACAAACTTAATACCTATTACAGAGTTTCAACAATAGCTCGGGGCACGCACATTAATTTTCCCCTAGAATCACCAATTATTTGGATTTTGCCACATTTAATTTTTAATCTCTTATCTGTGTGTGTCTGTATGTCTGTTAATTTTGGATTGTCTGATGTTTCCTCATTTGATTCAGGTTAGGCAGTTTTGGCAGAATCCCCACGGCAGCGATGTGTCCTCCTATCAGGAGGCACCTGAATATCAGTTTTTCACATTTGCAGAATATGAACTTTGCTTGGTTGAAGTGGCACTTCCCAGATCTCTCCGTTTTTCCCCCTTTGCAGTTAATGTGGAGTCATTCTTTGAGATAACTGAATAATAGTTCCCCCACGACACTTCAACTACTGGCGTCAGCCTCCACTGAATTATAGATTCTTGCCTGAATCTATAATTACTATAATGTGAACATTCTATTTCTATCATTCCATTCCATTACACATTTCTAAGTTGGTACTCTTTTTTAGGGGGCGCCTGGGTGGCTCAGTTGGTTAAGCGCCTGACTTCACCTCAGGTCATGATCTTGTGGCTCGTGGGTTCAAGTCCCACATCGGGCTCTGTGCTGACAGCTCAGAGCCTGGAGCCTGCTTCAGATGCTGTGTCTCCCTCTCTCTTTGCCCTTTCCCTGCTCATGCTCTGTCTCTCTCTGCCTCTCCAAACTGAATAAACATTAAAAAAATTTTAATTTGGTACTCTTTTGTAAAGAATTTTTCCCACCCTGCCCTTTTTAAATTAGTTAATTCTCTTGGAGGACATATGGACTCAGAATTCATGTTTTATCTAATGCGTTATAATCCATTTCTGTCATCATTTTGGTGCTCATTATCCACAGTTAGCCTCTCCAGGCTGAAGTGGGTTTGGCTATGGTAGCAGTAAGTCAGAGCAGGCATTAGGGGGAGGGAGGCACGAATACTAGGTAGAACACAGAGGGTTTTTTTTTTTAGGGCAGCATGACTATTCTGTATGATATAACGGTGGATACATTTCATTAAACATTAAACCCATGGAATATATACCAAGAGTAAACCCTATTGTAAGCTATGGAGTTTGGGTGATAATGATATGTTGTATGTTCGTCAGTTATAACATGTACCACCATGGTATGAGTGTGTTAGTGGGAGAGGTTTTGAATGTGTGTGGATGGAGTACATGCAAACATTACTTTCCATTCACGATGTGAACCTAAAATTGCTCTAGAGAAACAAAGCTGGTTAACTTTTTTAAAAGGAATTGAAGGTCTAGCGAAAAGAAAGAGCATGGCAAATTATAAAACCCAAAAGATACTTGCTGTTCACTTAAGTTGACAATAATGGTCATGGCCTTTGTTTACCTAAGCAATCGTTAGAGTGCTTTTTCGTACTGGCTGTGTCCAGATACAATGCCCTGGATATACCTCTGGTTAACAAATTTATTAGGGCTTTATACCTATGTGAAAAGAAAAAACAAATACTGTTACCATAGCCATGCATATTAAATAGAGATATCAATCAGAACAGACGTTTCAGAAGTCAGGCATTACTTTTCCAGTGCATATGTAACTTTTGTAAACATTTGTTTCTGCAAAGTTAGATACCACAACATCTGCTTTGCAGCTGCAGGAAACCAGTGAATATTGTCTGCTTCTTATCTTGCAGACTCCTTCTTGCAGAAGTTTAAAGGGCTTATGGCTTTTAAGAACAATGTAGACACCCTTCATACACTGGTATGGAACCATCTCTAGGATGGAGTGTTAAGCAAAAACACTTAAAGCCCAAGGCTGTGAATATGTCATGCTACCTTTTGGCTAATGGGAAAACTCGAATGTACATTTGTCTTTGCTGAAAGAAAAGCCATTCAATTGATTATTTGTGAATCATGGAATCGGTGGGAATAAAGCTTCCCACTGCTAATCTTGTCCTATTATTTTGGTTTTGGGCCATATGCATTCATTTCCTATTTTAAAAATTGTAGTTTAAAAAAATCAACTGCATTGCTTTATTCAAAAAATTTTGTTTACATTTATTTCTGAGAGACAGAGTGAGACAGTGCGTTACGGAGGGAGAGGCAGAGAGAGGGAGACAGAATCCAAAGCAGGCCCCAGGCTCTGCGCTGTCAGCACAGAGCCCGATGTGAGGCTTGAACCCACAAACTGTGAGATCATGACCTGAGCCCAAGTCAGATGCTCAACCCACTGAGCCACCCAGGCACCCCTCAACTGAACTGCTTTAAAAGACAAGATTTTTTTCAAGATTATTAATCAGTGTTCCATTATATCTTACTGAAATGTCTATAGTATGTCTGCTTTGTGCTAGACATTTTTTAAAAATTGGGGGATACAGCAGTGAGCAGTGAAAAAACAAAGACCTTTGCACTCATGGAGCAACATCTAGAGGGGAAAACAAAAGAAAACAATAGTTATAATAAACAAGTAAAGTATCAGAAGTTAATCAGTGATACACACAGAAACATATGTATTTTATTTGTAAATAATTTCAAAATTACAGAAAAGTTTCAAGACTAGCATGAAGAAATACCAATTCCCATTTTTGTCACATTCAGTTTATCATTCATCCTTTTTCCCACCCACTATCCATCAATTTATATTTTTTGGAACCATTTGAGAACTTCATACTTCAGGGGCACCTGGCTGGCTCCGTCGGTTGAGTGCCTGACTTCAGCTTAGGTCATGATCTCACAGTTTGTGGGTTCAAGCCCCATGTCAGGCTCTGTGCTGACAGCTCAGAGCCTGGAGCCTGCTTCACATTCTGTGTCTCCCTCTCTCTGCCCCTGCTCTGCTCATGCTCCGTCTGTCTCTCAAGAATAAATAAACATTAAAAAAAAAAAAGAAAGAAAAGAACTTCATACTTCATGTCTCATATTTGTATTTTCTGAGAACAAAGATATTATCTTACACAACCAGAAGACAATTTATAATGTCAGAGAATTTAACAGGAGATCAATTAAGGGGTGCCTGGGTGGCTCAGTTGGTTGAGTGTCTGGCTCTTGATTTCGGCTCAGGTCATGGTCTGAGTTGTGGAATTGTGCCCCATATTGGGCTCCACACTGCGTGGAGCCTGATTAAGATTCTACTTCTCTCTCTCCCACCCCTTATCTCTCTCCCCCTCTACCCTGCTCAAGCTTTCTCTCTCTCTAGAAAAAAATTCGATCAATAGATTAATTTGGATCATATTGCATTCATCATATAAAATCCGTTACACATAATATGATCCATCCTAGCAATGGACCAATACCAGGTTTGATCTAGTTAGGCAGAAGTATGGGGTGGTTTTTTTTTTTTTAAGGTTTTTATTTATTTCCAGGAGAGAGAGAGAGACAGCGTGAGCAGGGGAGGGTCAGGGAGAGAGGGAGTCACAGACTGAAACAGGCTCCAGGCTCTGAGCTGGCAGTCAGCACAGAGCCCGACGCGGGGCTCGAACCCACGAACCGCGAGACCATGACCTAAGCGAAAGTCGGACGCTTAACCGGCTAAGCCACCCAGGCGCCCCTGTTTTTTTGTTTTTTTTTTTTTACTGCTTTTATTTGGAAAATTATGTACGGTTTAAGGAGATGCATGTGGGTGCCAAGTTGACAAGAGGTAGAATATGATGGCTGGTTTTATGTGTAAACTTAGCCAGGCTATACTAGCCAGTTGTTATTGGATCAAACACTAATTTGGTGTTGCTGTAAAGATATTTTATAGATATGCTTAACATCTACAATCAATTGGTTTTAAGCAAAGGACTTTATTTTCATAATGTGAGTGGGCCTTATCCAATCAGTGAAAAGGCCTTAAGGGTTTAAGTAAGAGTTCCCTGAGGAAGACATTCAGCCTAGGGGTGCTTAGGTGGTTCAGTGGGCTTAACTCTTGATTTCAGCTCAGGTCTGGTCCCAGGGTCATGGGATGGAGCCCTGCTTCTGGCTCTGCACTGGGTGTGGAGCCTGCTTGAGATTCTCTCTCCCTCCCTTAGCCCCTCCTCTGCTCTACTGTGCACATATAAGTGCTCTCTTGTTCTCTCTCTAAATAAATAAATAAATATAAAAAAAGAAAGAAATTCAGCCTCAAGACTGCAGCATTAGCTCTCGCTGGAGAGTTTCCAGCCCACTAGCCTACCGTTTACCCTCTGGATTTGAAACTCGCCACATCCCACAATCACATAAGCACATTTCTTGAAATAAATCTCATATATACATATTACACCTACATATATATATGCAATACACATATATATCCATAAACATAGTTATAAAAGATTCACATATGTCAATATTTATAAAACATGTCTTACTAGTTCTCTGTAGAACTCTTCATACATTCTTCATTCCTTGACGTAATTAACTTATTGCTATGCTTCTCTGTCATCTTAGAAATATTAAATCTGAAAGGCATTTCTATACTCTCTGATTCCAGTTCTCAATCTGTACCCATCCTCAAATCATCAAAGATGCATTTGATTCTCTAAGCTCCACAGTTATGAGAAAAAAGTCACCAATGGTGACTTCTAAGATTGATTAATGTACCTCTGGGTGGACATCAGAACCCCTAATGTGAGTTTGTTGGTTTCTTGACATCAACCACTTAACAAAGTCAGGTTGGTTCATGCTCTATCCATTCTCTTCTCCAATCTACACTCATTCCTCTGCTGGTCTTACCTAGTGTCATGACTTGGAATGGCAGTGTACGCTAACAACTCTCAAATATATGTGAGTGTCCACAAAAATTAACAAACCTTTTAGCAAATTTTAAAGAGAAAGAAGAGGGTATTATTTGAGCTCATGTTAAGACAGCTGCCTGGGATACACAATCTTCACAAAGCAAAGAAAAGCGTGCTCTGGGGAAGGTTTGGTGCAGTGAATTATATATATATATACATGTATATTATTATGTATATACATATATATGTATATAATGATTTGTAACTCTTTATGTTAATTAACATTATGACCAAGGACATTCCAAAAAGTCAGACTTTGTCTTACGTTTTTGGCATAGGCAAATATCTATGACTAATCTTATGGGAACCAAGAAAGTTTTTTCCTTTTTCTTATCTTTATGTTTGGAATGTTACATTCTGGTTCTTTTTCTTTTTCCTTCCTTTTGTAAGTTTATTTATTTATTTTGAGAGAGAGAGAGAGAGAAACACAATTGGGCAAGGGGCAGAGAGAGAGGGAGAGAGAATTCCCAAGCAGGCTCTGCGCTGTCAGCCAGTTGTGGGGCTCAAATCCACAAACCATGAGATCTTGACCTGAGCTGAAATCAACAGTCTGATGCTTAACTAACTGAACCACCCAGGCGCACCTGTTATTATTATTTTTATTTTTTATTTTTCAGTGAAGCAGATGTACAACATGTGCTTGGGGCAGAAACAGACCCCACGCCAAGCCATTTTGACCTTGGTAAACGTTAAAATATACTTTCCCTAGGAGCCCAAGAGCAAGGCTCACAAACATGAAAAGTTGAAATTTTCCTTTATTTTATTAAAGCTGAACTCTTTTCCAATGTTCAGTCATTGAACTGCCTATGTAACACATAAACATTTTAAACGGACCATGCTGGAAACTGGAGACCTTAGTTTCCCTCTAAGCCTCCTGTATCCTTGACTCCCCACCTCACAGAATGGCAAATCCATTTTCTGGTAATTTGGGCCAACTACATGACTTAGAGGTTCATTCATCTTATGAAAAAGGCACTGGACTAAATAAGGCCCTGGAGAGTGTGCAGCCTGTGAAAGGGGACTTCCAGTGTCCTCCTCGGGAGGTTTTGTGGGTTTTTTTAAGTTTTTTTTTTTCCTTTTTGAGAGAGAGAAAGAGAGAGAGAGAGAGAAACTTGAGCAGAGTGGGGAATGGGGCAGAGAGCGAGTGAAAATCCTAAGCAGGCTCTGCGCTGTCAGCACAGAGTGTGAGATCACCACCTGGGCCTACATCAAGTCAGATGCTTAACCAACTGAGCTGATAAGGTGGCCCCTCCTTGGGAGGATTTTTAAGCTACTTTTTGGTCTGTTACCCTAGAAGAAGACCGGGGAAAGTGGTGCCGAAAAGGGGAAGCCACCAGGCCAGCTGGGGCAGAAGGTCAACTCCTCGCCTTCGCATACACCTCCACCCTGACAGATGTCCCTGTCTCCGGAGCCTCGACTTCCCAGGCACAGCATGGAGGCTCTCACCGCTGTCCCCTGTCCTCCGAGTTGTGTTCACTTAAGACGTCAGATCTGTTGCTCGTTTGCCAGTGCTCCTTCTCCTCGGAGGAAAACTTCTGTAAGTACACCCTGCCGGGTTGGAGTCAGAGGAGGGAAACCACACTACCCAGAAGGCATCTGAGACCAATGACGGCCAAGAACAGGGGCGCTTCCTGCGGCTCACGTACGTGGGCGGGACTTCCGGGGTTTTCACTACCGCCGCCATTTGCCTCAGCGGTTCGCCCTGGGACGGCCTTGACCCGCGGCGGGCTGTGCCGGCGCCGCTCCTTCGGCCTTTCGTGGAGAGCGAGCGGAGAAGGAGGCGCTTCGCAGGGGCTGCGACTCCCTGTAGCGGGTGTGCCCCTGGCCGCTCACCGGGCCGCGGCCTCCCGGCCGCCCTCGAACCCCGGAGTCGCCGAGGGCGGCGCCCCGAGTCGTGGTGCCTTTTACGCGGCGGCCTCCCGGGCGCTCGCCTCTCCCTGCCTTACTCGACCCGCGGGGCCCACGATGGCGGCGCCGCCGACCGGCCTGACGCAGGTCAGTGGACGTTGGCGTCGGGGTTGCTGCGTCCGTGCGAGGGCGGAGACCGACCCCGGGGGGCCGGGAGCCCCGACGTCGCGTGTTGCGGGGGCGGGGGCTGACTTGCGGGTCAGTTGACCCCCAGTTCCTTGAAGTATTTGGTCTCTGACTTGCTCAGTAAATGTGGCGAGAACGAATGATGCTTCCGTCTGGAACTCTCGTCAGTCTTAGGGTATNCCAGGACCTGGGACGGTCCACGCTGCCCCACCTGCCCTCTTGTAACAGGCGACCTTCGGCGTCGGGCGGAGGGGGACCGCTCTCCAGGCGGAGAGAAGTGCAGGGAGGCCCGGGAGGGCCAGTGAGGCTGCCGTGGTCCCAGCTGCGGGGGCGGGGCGGGGGGCGGGACCCTCTGGTCTTCGCGGCAAGTTCCGCCCCTCCTGCTCCCGCGCTGACTTTGCGGTCGGTCACAGGCTAATCTTCCCGTGGCCGAGCCTGTTCTCCGTAGCCATGTGTGCTCCCTGGTCCCGAAGTTTCCTGGCCTCGGAGGAAGTGCTGTCAGAGCTCAGAAAGGAAAAAGAGGCTAATGGTTCAGAGTGGAATCTCCCCGGGAGTCGGGGAGTCCGGGAGTCCCAGGGCCGGGGGAAGGGGCACAGGGTCCTACCAGTTACCCAAGGAGGTGCCCCACCTCTCCAGGTGCCTTTCCTGTGAGGTCAGTGCTGAGGGCTCTGCTCCTCAGTCCATGTTGCAAAAATAGTTTCAGGGGTGATGGAAATGTATTTAACGACAAAAGTTGGGGTAAATGCTTCACAATGTCATTACTTTGTAATCACTGATTATGGGGGAGTTCCCACTTGCTTCTCTTCCTCCCGGTATTGGAGTAACTGGCGGTTAAAAGGTTGCCTCTGGTGTGTAAGGTGCAAGACTTTGGGTGAATTGAGGAAACTGCCTTAGCCTTTCACGGGCTGTGGTTGGAGGTGATGAACCGTTCACCTCGGGGGCTGTGGGAGAAATCTCGAGAATCCTGAAGCACGCTGAGCTGAGTCATTTCCGTGTAAGTCTCACAACTGTTATCAGTGAAGTGGGAACTGTTATTTATTGATCCAGAAACAGAGGCTCAGAGAAATGAAGTGATGTCTTCAAGGTAACACGGCTGGCAACTGTCGGGTTTCCAGAGTTTGGATTCCAGCCACAGGACACTGACTTACGGACTGGGGACTTGTAGTCGCTTTAACCAGGATGTGCCCCTCAGCATGGGGCAGGCAGCTAGCAGGACCAGTGAGGCCCAGGTACTGCTGTTGTCACCAGTACTGTTACTGTCATTATTCACTCATCGCTCTGATGTCCAGAGCCCATGGTGTCTGCATCTCCCAGTCCACCCATCACTTCCATCGTCTTGTGTGACCTTCCGGTGGCTTNTTCGGTAATCGTGCCCATGTAACCCAAGTAATTTTGTCAGGCTGAGACTCCTTGTATCAGAGAGTGTAGGGACATCAGCTGGAATTGAGAGACACCCTGACATCAGCATTGCATTATTCTCTTTCCTGCCTTCTGATTGTTTTTGATGGCAAGTCTGGACTTACTGCTGAACCTTTTTAAAAGTAATTAATTAATTTATTTAGCATTTACTTATTTGTGGGGGGGGAGAGAGAGAGCGTGTGTGTGCGTGTGAGCAAGCGAGGCGGGGGAGGGGCAGAGAGAAAGGGAAAGAGAATCCCAAGCTGGCTCCTGCACTGTCGGCGCGGAGCCCAAAGGGCGCTCAGCCCCGTGAACCGCAAGATCATGACCTGAGTTGAAACCAAGAGTCGAATGCTTGACTGACTGAGCCCCCATGTGCCCTTATGGTGAAGCTTGATACACCTTCACTCCCCACCCCTCCAGTTGTTGGTACTTTTCTCTTTAAAACAGAAGGAGCTTTGAGCTCACAGCCCTGAGCAGGCAGCATGACTCACTGGGACTTACCATCATTTTGACTGCACTGCTGAGTTTGTGGTGACCTGCCACTAAAGGAAGTCTCCAGGTTTCTGTACCAGAGTGATGCAGGATTCCTTCTTCGAAGAAAACAAGAAAAATTCAGAATGGGTGATGTTCAAAAGTAGTTAATAATCATAGATACCCTGAGCACTGACTGTGTGGGACTGTTGGGGCTTAATCATGCTCCACTCTTGTAAATTGTCACAACATCCACCCCACCCCCCTGTATCAATTTGCACCTGCAAGATTTGCATTTGTAGAAGTGACTTAATGATAGATGACGTAAAGAGGTTAATGCTGTCATGCGTTTTGCAGACCTCTGTGTGCATTTACATACATACGTACACAGCTGTGCATGTTTGTACATACACGCCCCTGTATGTGCCGAAAAGAATCTTTTTCCTCTATTCAGCCACACTTCTGATAGCAAAATCCTGTTTCCGACACCACGCAGTTCTGACACACGCTAAGGTCACAGAGATCCCACAGGTTAAGGGCTCAGTCTCGTAGGGCAGCCCCTTCGCCTCCCACACATCCGGTCACAAGTCCAGGTCGTCATCTGTCTGGATCAGCTGGCTATACATCAGGTATGATCCCCTCCGCAGGTTTGATAATTTGCTAGGGTGGCTCATAGAACTTAGGCAAGCACCTTAACATTACCCAGTTATTATAAAGGATTAAAGTCAGGAACGGCCACGTGGAAGAGATGCAGAGGACCGGGCTTGCCACCCTTCCTGCAGCTCGCTGTGTTCACCAACCTGGAAACTCCCTGAACCACGTTAGGGCTTTTTATGAAAGCTTCATTACATCGGCATCATGGATGAAATCACTGGCTGTTCGTGATTGAACTCTGTCTCCAGCCTCTCGCTTCACAGAAGTTGGGGTTGGAACCGAACGTTCTAGTGCTATAATCCTGTGGTTAGTTCCCCTGGCCTCTCCTTAGGAGTGTTCTAAAAGTCATCTCAGGAACATAATAGAACTCCTAACAGAGGATAGCTCCTGTGTCTAATTTTGGTCTTTGGAGAGGCAGTCTGGACACGTGCTGGGGTGAAGGTGTTAGTGCAGGGGGGTCATCGTTGAGGTGTTGGTCTGGGATGATGATGTCTGCGTGTGGGACTGGGGTGTCCTTTGCAGGTGAAGGCCCCCTCCAGTTGATGGGGCCCCCGTGCTTGCCGTGCTTGGTTGAAACGATGGTGTTAGTGTGGGGTGTTAGTAGGCCAAGAGGCCTTTTGTAAGGCGAGCTAGAGACCCATTTGGGGTTATTTGTCACACTGGGATTTGAAAAGGAGTTATTCAGAGTGAACGTCTTCTACTTAAACTAGCTATTTGGGGCGAGTTTGGGCCAGAAAGCTCTGGAGTGTCTCTTCCCAGAGCCCAGCTTTGTTTAATTGGGGAAATGAGGTGTGTGTCCTTTACCAGTATCGCCTGCAGCTCTGAGGGGAACGAGGAATGCCTGGTGGTCCCTTGTGGTTTTGACTTATTTTGGTGGTGTCTGCGAGACAGCAGGTTCTTTGAGTTTTTTCCCCCCGAAGGGCTCAGGTTTTGGGCAGTGGCGCAGCAGTTTATGATGAATGTGGAGATGGGATCATTTGTGGCCAGGGCATCTGGTGCGAAGATAACCCCCTGAAGTTTGGCCAAGTAATGTTTCTTAAGTCCCATTTTTATTTAGAACATTCTGGCTAAGGGTTAGAAAGCCGCAGCATTCCACTGAACCCCATCGGATGTGACGGAAAGTAGTGTCTCTTGTAGTCCCTGAGCTCCTGTAATTATTCGCTCCTTTACTCCCAGGGGCTTTCCGGGGACCTGGGGAATGGGTGACGTCCTCCAGCAGCAGAGCACGTGACGGGGGACTGCGGACAGGAGAGGCTGCCAGCTCCTCCGAGTGGAGAATTCCATGTGGCCCAGAACAAGTGCCTGCCTGTCTCAGAGGGTCGTTGTCGGTGGTGCCAGCCCGTCTCGGTGTCATCGGTGGTGGTGCCAGCCTGTCCCGGGGGGTCATCGGTGGTGGTGCCAGCCTGTCCCGGGGGGGTCATCGTTGATGATGCCAGCCCATCTCGGGGTCGCCATGGCGGCACCGAGCTCGTGTCGTGGTTTGTGTGACCCGGGGCACAGTGGGCAGCCGGGCGTGGAGGTTACAGGCTCCTGTGTGTGAGACGGCTGTTTTCAGGGGGGCCTAGTGTGTGGTCAGTTGTGTTTTTAACAGTGTAGCACTGGAACTGGGGACAGTTTGTCTCATCAGAAGCCCTCGGGGCCATCGTTGGTCATCCAGAAACTCCCGAATGCTTGAGAAGGAAGATGTTGTCACAGCCTCTGTAGTAAAGGAGGCTCTGAGGGCACCCGCTACGGTGTCTGTTAACAGTATTTTGAACAGATTTTGGAGTCTGTGTGGGAGAAAGCCTCACTTAAGGTGGGCTGACCTGTCACTGTCAGCACCAGCGAGATTAAATAAAATGTGGAAATGAGGAATATAGTAACGAGATCCCAAGTAATACTAAGTAGTGTTAGTATCTAAAACTAATCTCCCAGGGACTCCTGGGGGTCCCAGTTGGTTGAGTGTCAGATCTTGATTCAGCTCAGGCCGTGATCTCATGGTTTGTGTGGGTTTGAGCCCCATGTTGGGCTCCGAGCAGACAGCTCCGAACCTGCTTGGGATTTTTCTCTCCCTCTCTCTGCCCATCCCCCACTCACCTGTGCTGGCATGGGTGTGCGCGCTTGCTCTCACTCGCTCTCGCGCGCGCTCTCTCTCTCTCTCTCTCTCTCTCTCTCTCTCTTAAAATAAAGAAATTATAATATAACCAATCCCACAAAGGGATTAAAAGATGTTGGGTTTATGTATCCGTAGCGAGTGTGTCACGTGAACTTCCTCGGACAAGGTCGTCCTCGATGTACCGTCACACGTGTNCTCTCTCTCTCTCTCTCTCTCTCTCTTAAAGAAATTATAATATAACCAATCCCACAAAGGGATTAAAAGATGTTGGGTTTATGTATCCGTAGCGAGTGTGTCACGTGAACTTCCTCGGACAAGGTCGTCCTCGATGTACCGTCACACGTGTGCTCCTGCAGAAAGGTGGACACACTTCACATCTTGTCTGCAGAGATGTGTGCGGGGGCAGAACTGTTGAGCCACCCTCGTCAGCTGCCCGGGAGAGGAGGCTTTCCCTGCGGGGGAGGGTGGGGGCAGGCAGGCTGGCGTTGAAGCAGTTCGAACAGGCACCGAGCAGCACAGGGTTGGCCAGATCTGTAAGCCCAAAATAATCAGCAGGGTGTTGATGGAATGACGTTCTTGATTTCTGTTGCGTGTTGGATGTGTGGACTGTGTGAAACAGCTCTGGCTGCCAGACTGTGGCTTCACCAGCAGCTTTATTTCCACATCATTCTGGAGGCTGGAGGTTCCAGACTGAGGTGCTGTCAGATAGGTGTCTGATGACGATCTCTTCCTGGCCACCACCTCGTGCTATGTCCTCATGTGGCCTTTCAGAGGAAAGGTGTCCTTTTAAGGACACCACTGCTACCTGATTGGGCCACATCCCACGGCCTCATGTAACCTAATGCCCTCCTTAAAGATCCTATCTCCATACTCGATCACATTGGGAATTTGAGCATAATGAGGACACATTCCATTCTTAGTAGAGACCCTGGTGGATGGTGTCAAGGTTGCAGTTACTCCCCATGAGGTGCCCTTCATCTGTCCCAGGTTTGAGAACAGACACAACCGGGCTGTCCGGTGGAGCAGCAGTAGGGCAGTCATTCCTTTATTGATCAGCTTTTATGGGATAAAAGGCCCCTTTTCAGCTTCCATTGGGCTCTTTTAACTATTTTACCTGCGGTCTGTGGGCCCCATCTTACCAATCCAGTTTGTAAGTGCCAAAAATATATTGTAATTCTGTGATGCATCAGAGCATCCGAGCCATAATGGCAACATTTAGGACGGTGGGTGCTGTGACGAGGGGAGGTGTAGGCAAGTGTGCAGGTGCGGTGAGATACCTGTTTTCCCTCTGTATTAGCTGCTTCTTAAGTTTGGGCAGCGCAGTATTTACATTTAGTGGAATCTCCAGGTATAACTAGGATTTGAGCCCCAGTATTGGTTCAACTTATGAAGTTTTGTCAATTGGTGCATTTTAGAAATCCGGAAGTTAATTCAGAACCTACATTGTATAGTCAGAGAAGGCATTTAGTGCCCAGCTTTGTTTTGGTGATATAAGTTTTTTTGGAATATAAATTTTGTTATATAGAATTATTATATATAACTTGTTACCTTAACTTTTAGCATATAAGTTTTGCATTTCTAATCACGTCAAACCATAGACCATGTTTTAGTTATATACTGTGCATTTACTTATTTTTTATTTTCTCCCTGTGTATCTAGGGGTTCGTTTTTGTTACTGTTT
Organism: Crocuta crocuta; assembly: GCF_008692635.1. NCBI lineage: Eukaryota > Metazoa > Chordata > Mammalia > Carnivora > Hyaenidae > Crocuta > Crocuta crocuta. The sequence continues at coordinate 2,742,102 of NW_027528892.1, forward strand.
TTAAGTCAATCAGTAGTTTAGAATGATTGTTCCGTTTTCTAAACCTGGTATTTGCTTGGTATATGAGTTTTAAAGCGCCCGCCCCCTGCTTTATTCTCTGGGCTTTTAGCTGCCTGGAGCCCCACACTGAATTTGTCTCCTGCTGGTGTGAGGAGGAGCGGGGAGGGCCTGGGGCCTCTGGGCAGCAGCCTCCCTGGGATGGCCCTGGGCAGCATAATTGTTGTCGTCACTGCTCTGTCCCTGATCATTGTCCTTTTCTTTGGGTGTTTACCTGATCAGCTCCCGGCAGTCCCAAGTGGCCCCTGTTGAGTGGTGGCCTCCTCTAGGGCGCCCAGACAGCTGCAGAGGGGCCAGGGCTTACGTCTGGGGATTTTAAGGAGGAAAGTCTGGCGTGCTGCTGGGCAGCCATAGTCGGGGTGCCCGGACGCATTGACTGGGGGCTGTGTAATCTGGAATGAGGAAAGATGCACCCTGAGGTGCCCTAGCAGGAACAAGATACTCCATACGCTTCTTTTTCTCCCTTACACATTGAACCACAGGTCTCCGAGGATGCGCTGCGTCATCCCTACTGGGTTGGGGGACAGACTACAACAGTAGGGCCAGCAGCCATGGCAGGATTTGCCCTTAAAGCAATTGAGGCCTCTTGTGCCACATCATCTGAGGAGGTCGCCCCGCACTGTGTGGCCAGTAGATCCCTTCTATCACACGGGGGACCAGTGCTGGGACTCTGCCCCAGATGTGCCCAGAAAAGGGCGAGCCCGTACCATCAGTCCCTCAGGTAACCCAGCTGAGCAGTCCAGCACTGACTTCGTGCTGCTGGCTCTCTGGGCACACCTGCGCCGGGAGGCCGGGGGGACAGGGGGCCTTGGCCGTGCACAGCAGTCACTTATCCTAGTTGCCCCTGGGGGCACCTGCCCAGAGATTTGACCACGGAAAGACGGAGGAGATTGGTCTTTGTAGATAAATCGGCAGCTAGGGAATCAGCCCTTGGAGACCTAGATTATCACGCCTGTAAACTACAGGACCTAAAAAAAGTCTCAGATCAGTAAAGACACATACTTTGTTTTGAATGGAGAGAGTCAATATTTTAAATATGTCAGTTATTTAAATTATCTCATAAATTTATTTCCACTTTAAACATAATGTATTTGAATTGCTTGCCGTAGTTACTGGGATATGGTTACACCCCATAAATACTGGTTTTTCATTTACTGTTAGGATTAGAAATTCCACAATAACGGGGTAGATCAACGAAGCCACGCTTCAGAGTCCTGCTAGGAAGTGACATGGGAGCAGAGACCAGAAGAGTTAGAGTTAGCTGAGTTAGCTAGAGGCACAAGGTGGGAAGAGAACAGCCTGCCAGGTAGAAGGGCCAACACATGAAAAGGCCCTGGGGTCGCAGGGAGTGGGACTCCTGAGAGCTGAAGGGAAGTCTTACTCCCTTTTCGACGGCCCAGTAACTGGGCCCCGCGCTGGGCCTGCGGCAGACGTGAGTGAGGTTTGCGTAGTGACAGCCGATACTCTCGGGCTGTGCTTCCACGTCTGCCCGCGCAGCATTCTGTGGGTCCCGGTGCCTCTGCCCGTGACTTCTCTGCAGTCCTGTGTTTTCCCCCGCGTCTGAGACGACAGAGCAGCTCAGTCTTCACCCTGAAGGAAGTTGATTCTCTCGTCTATAAGTTCAGAGGTGGTCCCGGCTCCCGGCCTGGTGGGTGGCAGCCTGGCAGTGTGTTTCTGCACCTCCTCTCTGCTCTGGGTCTTTCAGGCAGGTTCCCTCATAAAAGCCCCAGGATGCCGCCGGACCACAGCAGCGGCGGGCCCCCCCCCCGCTCAGCCGTCCTGGCTGCTGCGAGGTTGTGTGCCTTAACAGTCGGTGATGGAGGATTGCCACTTGCGGGTTGGTAGAGGTTGTGGTTTTTCAACCTTCCTTTGATGCCAGAACCTGCTGGGAAGGTTTGTAAATCTCCAGATACCCAGGCTTCGCCTGCAGAGGTTTGCTTTCATTGGATGTGAAGCAGACATGCCAGGGGGCATGGATGCACACATGTGTGAGACACACTTCCTTGGGTTAATGAGAAAACACTTTCTGGAAGAAGGGGATCCTCTTCCTGGGATTCTGTGAGCTGGAAGTCAAAGGGAGCAAGTGCTGTCTACACAGCCAGGATTGCTGTCTCAAGTCTTTGGATCCTAGCAGTGGTGTTTGTGCCTGTTTCCAGGTGACAGGTCAGTGTTCACGTGGATGGGAACAGCTTCATTCTGAGGTCATAATCCACATCTTGAAGTCCCAGACTAGATTGAGGGGTTTATTTCTCTTCACCAAAACCCCGGCATCGTCTTTCTTTCTCCGTGAACAGGGTGTCCTGTTCCTCGACCGGAGCTGATCTGCCAGCTGGAGCGCGGGCAGCAGCTGTGGACGGCGAAGAGAGACCTGTCTCGGAGCACCTATCCAGGTAGGAGCCAGGATGCGGGCAGGTGGGAGACCCTGCAGGCTCCAGGCCGGGAGGGGACCGCGGGCCCTGGACCCCCGGGAAGCGTCTCGTTCTGGCCTCTGGTGGTTTGGAAGCCGGGGAACCCTTTGACCTAGAGCCCGCGCGCCCAGAGAGGGACCCGTGATGTCGCTCCCTCCTTCCACCTGCCAAGTTTCGGTGACCGGTCCTGCGGCCCCACCAGGTTGGAGACGGGACACAGCCGCAGAGAGCCGCTCACGCGTCCCCCACCCTCAGTGCCTCCGTCCCGCCCGCCGTCCCCAGGTCCTGTGCAGCTTAGGGCCCCCGCGTCTCCTCTCGGTCACGTGCACCCCCTCCGTCAGACCCGCCCCCACGCTCCTTGCTCGCTCTGGTCATCTCCCCTCTGGGGGCTGCCGGCCTCCCCACCGCTCTGTGTGCGGGGTNCAGCTTGAGCCTCGACCCTTCCACACTCTCATGGGCTCTCCTGTGTCTGCAGCTTCCGCGTCCGTGTAGCGGATGAGGTCTTGCCCTTGACCCGGGGCCACTTCCTGAACTGGAGTGTAGAGCACCTTTTCAGGGAAATTTCTTCCTCCTCCGTTTTCTGTTTGTTGCATAATGTAACTTCAGCCTTTCTCTACTCAACGTAAAATATCCTTAAGGGGCGCCTGGGTGGCTCAGTCAGTTAAACATCTGTCTTTGGCTCAGGTCATGATCTCACAGTTTGTGAGTGCCAGCCCTGCATCAGGCTCTGTGCTGACAGCTCGGAGCCTGGAGCCTGCTTCAGATTCTGTGTCTCCCTCTCTCTCTGCCCCTCCCTGCTCACATTCATGCTCACTTGCTCTCTTCTCTCAAAAATAAACATAAAATACGTATGTGTATATATATAGTATATATGCTCCAGTTCCTTATGGTCGAAGGTGGTCAATAAAGTTCCCGGCTCAAGTGGCACCCATCCTCTCTCCATGCGGTCACGTGTTCACTTATGCACACACGGCACTGCCCAGCGGTATTGTGCAAGTGGTTATGCCTCTTTAATGTTTCTTGGAGTGAGGTTGATGGATTACGGGCTGTGCAGCCTTCCAAGTTTTTACTGGGTAATTGCCACTGTTCTTTTTTTATTTAAAAAAATTTTTAATATTTATATATTGAGAGAGAAACATTTGACATTTAATCTTTCGATCCGAGGTAGAACTGGAGTCTCTTGTGAGATAGCAGTACAATTTTGCATTTCCAGTGTGACACGAGTCTTCCTGGCTCCATTTGCTGTTTCTCTCCTTCTACCCCCGAGCTGCTCTGCCCCCTCTGCCGTCCACTAAGCTCCCTGCATGTGTGTTTCCCGAACTCTTAATCTTTTTCCGCTGCTCGTTGTCTTCTCTCTGTGCCGGTACCATAGTGTGCAGGTGTCCATAATTTTGTGACAGCACTGTCATCTGAGACGGTAGGTGTCCTCTTTATTCTTGCCTCTTTGACCCTTCATACAAGTCCTGCCATCAGACTGTGAAGTTCCTTGACAACCCAGTTGGCATCTTATAGGGAATTTATTGAAACTGTTTTTACTCATTTGGGTAGAATTGTCAGTTTTTTATTTTTATTCCCCCCAGTTTTGTTGAGTAATAATGGACCTGCGTCGCCATATGGGTTTCCCCACCATGGGAAAGTAGAGTGCTCCTGTGAAACTTTTCATTAGGAGAAATTACCATTTATTTATATGGAAGATTTTTTTACTATTTCCATACTCTAAAAATAATCTCTCTCAGCGTTTTCTGATACCTTAGGACACATCTTGCTGACGGATGCCCAAAATAAGTTGAGAGGAAAGCACAGATGCTCGCAGACACAGCTCCGAGCTGTGGCGGTTCGACCTTGGGGACTGTTTTGGTGACGGCGCTCGGTGGGCCCGCCGCCTCTGTGACAGCTCGCTGCAACACAGACGCCCAACACAAGCAAAGATTTTTGCTTTTTCACGGTTTTTCCTAAAAGGGAAAGTCTGTGAATTTCTTTCAGGTAGTGGAAACAGGTACTGATGTTGGCCTAAGGAAGGAGAAAATTAAAAAGGAAACAAGGTTTTTTCTTGTGATGAGAACTGTTAGGATTTACTCTCTCACCTGCTCTGTGTCACGACATCGGCGGTAGCTAGGGTCCTGGTGTGGTACGTCACGTTCCTAGCACTTAACCTTGTAACTGGAAGTTTGTCCCTCTCAACCCACCTTCCTCCAACTCCCCTGACCCCCACGTTGAATTCTTTATCGCTCCAGCTCTTCCTTCATGTCTTCAAGTGAAGTTGTATCATTTTCTCCTCTAGATCCACGTGTATTTTGCTGGTCTCTTCCCCACACTGGTCCTCAGGGAAACCCAGTACATGCCCTGTCCTGGGAGTCCTCACTGTCCCCCGTCAGAACCTTGGGAGTCCTGTTCCCTTGTCTCCTCCTGTCCCTGGATTCTCATCGACACCATCCTTGAGCTCTCGGCCCCCTTGTACATTCTGTCTCCTGAGGCTGCTGCGCCCTCGGTGCTTCCTTTCTGGGCGACTCTGTGCTGCCGGTGGAGCTCCCATCATGGGCACCTCCGATTGGAAAACTCTGGTGATCTCTGAACACAGTAGCCAGATTCAAGGCTAAGAACACAGAGCTCCCGAGAATGCCAAGTTTTCCCAGGTCATCTGAAACCACTAGTTCAGAGATTTCCCACAACTACCCTTAGGTTCGACAAATTGCTAGAAAGACTCAAAAAACTTCTAAAATCTGTTATTACTCTGCCCTCGGTATTTGTTACAGATTAAGGATACAGCCTAGAAGCAGGGCCAGAGGCGTTCCAAACACAGAACTTCAATGTCTTCAGTGATTTGTTCCTTCCTGGCATCAGTGTGTGACAATAATACTCACGGATATGGCCAACCTGGGAGATTGGCCAGAGTGTCACTATTCTGATTTTTATTGAGCCTTCTTTATGTGAGCACAGTTGATTGAGTCATTGTCCGTGGGACTCAGTCTCTAGCTCTTTTTCCCTTTCTGGAGGTCCAGCTGATATCTCGTGGCTCAAAGTCCTAACTTTCTAATTACGTGGTTGGTTTTTCTAATGTGGCTGGATCTTGTCTTGAGTCATCTCGTTAGTATAAAGTGAGGGCCTGTAATGAGTTACCTGATGTCCTAAAAGGGGCACAATCCTAGGCACCCATGTGGGATGTCCACACGTAGAGGAACCGTGCAGCATGCAGCGTCATAATTAGTCTGTGCGCCCGCATCCAGGATGGGATCGTGGTGGTATTTCCTCTCCAGACCTCCTGTCCCCACACCTGGCTTCTCCCTCTGGGTTCCCTCCTTTCAAGATGTCAACAGTCCAAGGTCCAGCAGAAAAAATCCTGAGATTCAGAGGTAGTAAAACATAGCAGAGACAGGCACTGCTTTCATCTTTGTTTCTTTCACTGAAATGCTAGTTTTGTTTTTCCCATGTTGTCGTTATTCACAGGCCTTTTTCTGTATTGGGCTTCTTTCAGGTGACCAGGACAAACCCAAGACCACAGAACCTACAGCTGGTGAGCCAGCCCTGCCTGAGGGGGCCTCATTCCAGGAACTAAGACGGGGTGACCCAGGGAACTACCAGTGGGGCCAAACTAAGGATCGGGACGGACCGTCAGAAATGCAGGAAGGACACTTGAGACCAGGGTTTGAACCCCAGAAGGAGAAGCTCCCTGAGGAAATGAGTCTTGGATATGATGGCTTAGGGACAGCTGATGGTGCGTGTTCACGGATTGCACGGGCCCTGATCCCTCCGGGCGGTGCTGTCCGTGACCGTGACCGTGACCGTGACTCATGTGGATCAGAGAAAGATCCCATGATTCAAGAAGAGGAAAATGCCTTTAAGTGCAATGAATGCGGGAAAACTTTTAATAAGAAGCACCTTCTTGCTGGACATGAAAAGATTCACTCTGGCGTGAAGCCCTATGAATGCACCGAGTGCGGGAAAACCTTTATCAAGAGCACACACCTCCTGCAGCACCACATGATCCACACCGGGGAGAGGCCCTACGAGTGCATGGAGTGCGGGAAGGCCTTCAACCGCAAGTCCTACCTTACCCAGCACCAGCGGATTCACAGTGGGGAGAAGCCTTATAAGTGCAGCGAGTGTGGAAAGGCCTTCACCCACCGCTCCAATTTTGTCCTGCATAAGAGGAGACACGCTGGAGAGAAACCCTTTGTGTGCAAAGAGTGCGGGCAGGTCTTTCGACACCGGCCGGGTTTCCTTCGACATCACATCATCCACACCGGCGAGAACCCCTATGAGTGCTTTGAGTGTGGCAAGGTCTTCAAACACAGGTCCTACCTCATGTGGCACCAGCAGACTCACACGGGGGAGAAGCCCTACGAGTGCAGCGAGTGCGGGAAGGCCTTCTGCGAGAGCGCGGCCCTCATCCACCACTATGTCATCCACACGGGGGAGAAGCCCTTCGAGTGCCTGGAGTGCGGGAAGGCCTTCAACCACAGGTCCTACCTCAAGAGGCACCAGAGGATCCACACCGGGGAGAAGCCCTTTGTGTGCACCGAGTGTGGAAGGGCCTTCACCCACTGCTCCACTTTCATCTTGCACAAAAGGGCCCACACCGGAGAAAAGCCTTTTGAGTGCAAAGAATGTGGGAAAGCCTTCAGCACTAGGAAAGACCTCATCCGACACTTCAGCATCCACACCGGGGAGAAGCCCTTTGAGTGCTCTGAGTGCGGGAAGGCCTTCAACCGCCGCTCGGGGCTCACGAGGCACCAGCGGATTCACAGCGGAGAGAAGCCCTATGAGTGCATGGAGTGCGGCAAATCGTTCTGCTGGAGCACGAACCTCATCAGGCACGCCATCATCCACACCGGGGAGAAGCCCTATAAGTGCGGCGAGTGCGGAAAGGCCTTCAGTCGCAGCTCCTCCCTCACTCAGCATCAGAGGATTCATGCTGGGAGACACCCCGTCAGCGTCGGCGCCGCAGAAGTGGGGAGACCCTTCGCGAGCGGGCAGTCCTCCGTCACCCTGCGAGAACTCCTTCTGGGGAAAGACTTCTTGAATGTAACCACTGAGCAAAACCTTTTGCCAGAGAAAACCTCTACCGTGGCATCTGATCGAACCTACCAAAGAGAAACCCCCCAGGTATCTTCGCTGTGAGAAAACCTTCCCTTTCAGCCTGTCAGGAGTCGTGTGGAGACGCAGTTAGAGGTTGACCCGGCCCAGAGCCTTACTGTGCGCCTGCGAGTTCATCCGTGAGGGAGAGAACGAGTGTTGATTGTGCACGAAGTAAAACCTTCAGCTACGTTTTTCCTCTTAGTGTGCGCTGCAGCGTTATCTCAGGAATTTTTATAAAAAGAAGGTGGCGATTTAGAAGGGCAAATGAAGTGAAAAATTTGTGAGACTTTTCTGTCAAGCTTTGTCAAGCACTTTGTCGTGGATTCATTCCTCAGTTTACTTGGAGCAGGGGGTGGTATTTCAGAGGCTACGGGCCTTGACCCTTTGTGTGTCTTGTATATACGTTCATTACTGTCCGGTGGCAGGAGAGTTAGACCTTTGAGGACAGGTATTAAAAGTGGTAAATACACACATAAGAATGGGCACATTTTATTGCAGCAGTTAGGACTGAGACTTAACAGTTTTAGAAAACAAACTGTTCTTCTTAAACCCCAAACTTTCCTTGAGCCTATCTATCTACTTAGTTTCCGTAGCTGTACAGTAAACCTCAAGATTGGGTAAGAGTGATTCCTCTCTATTACTTACATTGATTTAGCTTTCTTAGTTCCTTTGACTTTTCATATAAATCTTAGGATGCAAAAAGTCATGTTTCCATTTTTATAGGGATTGGTTTAAGTCTATAGATCTGATTGTTGAAAAGCAGCATCATGAACGTTGTACATGCTATGACACTTCAGTTATTTAATTCTTTATTTCATTACCGTTTTATAATTTTCAATACAGGCTCCTTATTTTTGTTAATATTTGTAACTAGATTTTTTTTTTTTTGAGTGATTGTAAATGGCATTGATTTTTACATTTTGGTTTATCATATGCTCTTTGGTAGTGTGCAGAATGATCATTGGTTTGAGGGATGATATTTTGGCATCCGGCAACCTTGCTGAACTCAACATTATTTCTAACCATTTCTCTAAATAGAATCCTTAGAATTTTCTGCAAAGATACGTCAGCTGCATACAGAGTTTTATTTCTTCCTTCCCGTCTGTATGTCTATGACTTTATTTTCTTATCTCATTAGGTGTTCTTCCAATGTGATAATCAGATAGGAGTAGTCAGAAAGGATGCCCTTGACCGATTTCTCATATGAGGTGGGAATGTTCAATTTTTCATCAAATACGATGTTAAAGTTCTTTTTGGAGCTCTCTTAGCAAGTTTAGAAAATTTCCATCTATTCATAATTTGCTGGGATTTTATTTTTAGTTATGAATTGAGTGTTGGATTTTGCCAAATGCTTTGCCTCCATCAATTGATGTGATCATCTGATTTTTCTTCTATAGCTTATTGATATAATGTATTACATTGATTAGTTTTAAATATTGAACCATTCTTGCATCCTTGGAATAAATCCTACTTGGTTGTGGAGTAAAATAGTTTTATGTATCATATATTAAACATTCCATTTGATTATATTTTGTGGAGGAAATTTTCCTCTAATTTTCTGAATTCAGAATAATTTTTATATTGGATACATTAGATAGTTTTAAGTTTGTCATTTTCAAGGAATTGTTCCATTTTATCTAAATTTTCTAATTTGCAGACTTGTCTGAAATTTTTCCTTATCACCATTTTAATGGCAGCAGGATCTATACTTCTGTCCCATTTGATTCCTGATTTTGGAAATAGGTCTGCTCTCTCTTCATCGTGTCCATCTTCTTAGGCAGTTATCAATTTTATTGATCATTTTGAAGAACGAGCACTTTATTTCATTTGTTTCTCACTACTGTTTATATAATTTCACTAATTTCGGTTTTGATCTTTATTATGTATTTTCTTTTACTTGCTTTGGTCATATTTTGCTCTTCATTTCTTTTCTGATTTAAGCATTTAGTACGATAAAGTTCCCTTACAGCATTGTGACAGCTTCGTCCCACAAGTGTTGTCTTAAGTTTATTTATTTTGTGTGAGAGAGAGAGCGAGAATGCACACATGCGTGCCCAAGGGAGGGGCGGAGAGAGAGAATTCCAACTCTGCCCTAAGTGCAGAGCCCGATGCAAGACTTGAACTCAACAACCATGATAGTATGACCTGAGCTGAAATCAAGAGTTGGATGCTTAACTGACTAAGCCACCCAGGCGCCCCCCCTCCCCAACTTATTTTAATTACAGTTTATTCAGCTCTTTAGAGACTTTACTGGGTTCATGGATTGTTGTTTAGTATCTAGTGTTTAGAGTATTTTATCTTTTGTTATCTAGTTTGTTTCATATTTGGCCTCTTTAAATTTGTTGAAGTGTTTATGACCCAGTCTTCTTGAATGTTTTAAAAGGCTGCTTGTAAAGAATTGGTTCTGCTGTCATTGGGTGGAGTTTCTATAAATGTCTGCACAATCCTCTTGGTTGGTAGTAGTAGTCAAATTTTCTGTATCCTTACTGACCTTCTGTTTAGTATTTCTGTCAGTTCCACAGAGAGGATCATGGAGTCCTGAATCATAACTGTCTGTCTTTAAATTCTATTATTTTCTGCTTCAGATATTTTAAGCTCTGTTGTAGGGTGCATTCACATTTACTATTGATATATTGTCTTGGTGTATTGACCCTTTCCTTATTTAATAACCCTTTTTGTCCCTGTTCATTTCCTTGCCTTTGAAGCATACTTGAGTGATAATATAGTCCCTACTTCGCGGGTTTTTTTAATGTTTCTTTTTTAAGAAAGAGCAGGGGAGGGGCAGAGAGGGAGACAGAGGATCCCAAGCAGGCTCTGGGCTTCCAACACAGGGCTCGAACTCATGAACCATGAGATCATGAACTGAGCCAGAGTCAGACACTTAACCAACTGAGCCATCCAGGCGTTCCGCCCTATTGCATGTTTTGATTAATGTTTGCATGGTGTATATTTTTCCATAATTTTATTTCCAACCTTATCTGTGTCACTACATTTGAAGAAGTTTCTTATAACAGCATATAGTTGGGTCATGCTTTTTTATCCCTTCTACATTCTTTTAATTGGTAGAGTCACATCATTTAAATTGAAATAATTATTGGTGTCTTAGGGCTTAAAAGTACCATTTTTTTGTTTTTTGCTTCTGTCCCCTTTACATTGTGTCTCTTGTTTACTGGCTGTTTTTGTCATTTTCCTTTTCTATTTTGTTGTTTTGCATTCCTTTGGGTTACTCCAACAATTTTTAGAATTCCATCTGATATACCTGTGATGTTTTGAGTGTTGTCTTAACTTTTGTACTGTAGGCATTGTATATACATAATTTATCAGTATTTTAAGCACTTTGATGTACAGAAGCCTTGATTCCATTAGGTTCCTTTGCATTTTCCATTTTAAATCTAATTATTTTAAGTATTTCCCTTTGTACCCCAAGCACCATGTTGGATGTTGTGATTTGTGCGTCAGCTGTCAAACATTTTTTAACAAAACTCATGAAAAGCATGGTCTCTTTATTTCTACTTTTACTCATTCCGTTTCTATTATTCTTCCTCCCTTGAAGTCCCAGACCTTATGTTAACATTTCCCTTCTGTTTGGTAAATTTCCTGTGGTCTTTCGTCTGGGGTAGGTCTGCTATTGACAAATGATTTTGATTTCCTTCATCTAAAAATGTTTGTGTCCCCTTCATTCTTTTTTTTTTTTTAATTTTCTTTTAATGTTTTATTTCTGAGAGAGAGAGAGTGTGAGCAGGGGAGGGTCAGAGAGAGAGGGAGACACAGAATCTGAAGCAGTCTCCAGGCTCTGAGCTGTCAGCACAGAGCCTGACGCGGGGCTCAAACCCACGAACCATGAGTATGACCTGAGCTGAAGTCGGACGCTTAACCAACTGAGCCACCCAGGCTCCCCTGTGTCCCCTTCATTCTTGAAGGATGTTCTCATGGGATAAAAGACTTGGGGTTTACCGTTCTTTTAGTACAAGAAAAGTAAGTTACCTCTTTGTGTCCTCCATGGTTTCAGATGAGAAACCTACTTATTGCCATTCAGCCCGTTGTTCCCTATCTGTAGTGCATCCTTTCTGTGAAGGGCCTTCAGAATGTTTTTATCCTTAGTATTTGTAAGTTTGATTACGATGTGTCCTGGCACAGAGTTTTTGGAGTTTTCCTCTTTGGTATTTAACTTTTTAAATCTGAGGGCATATGTCCTTTGCCAAATCTGGGGGATTTTCAGCAATTATGTCCTCTAATAATTTTTCAGCCCTACTCTTTCTCCTGTTTTTCAGGGACTCGAATTAAATGAGTTCTCAAATTTTTTTTGTTGATCTAGTCTTCTTTTCTCTCTATTACGCAGATTTATCCCTTTCCATTGACCTTTCTTTGAGCTCACTGATTCTTTTGTCTCTCATCCCATCTCCTGTTAAACTTAATGATTGTTTTTGCTTTTGTGGTGTTTGTTTTTGTTTAGTTTTTTCTTTTTTTCCAATTTAATTTCCACTGGTTTCTTTTTTACATTTTCTAATTCCTTGCCTAGTTCATAATACCAAAGAAGGACTCTGAGAAATAAAACAGGCAAAACTATGTTGTCCAGGGTCCTGGTTCTCTGGTGGTCTGTCTTGATACTGGAATAGAAATCTTAAAGTATGCAGAGAAATGGAACTCCTGTTATCCACAAATATTTCTTAAAACTGAAGATCTACACTTATTCAGGGTTACAGTCTCAAGGGAAAATTGGTGTGTAAAATCCCCAGCTCTGTGTGTCTTGTTAGTGCCCCAGAGGAGAAGGGATCCCTCCTCCCCAGGGATCACTCTTCCTCTTCGNTCGAAGGTACTTTCCTGGTTTCTGTGACTTCCTGCCCTTCTCCTTCAGAGGCTCTGCGTCTTCTTCCATCTATTAAACAATTATGCTTCTCAGGATCCATGTGTCGCCATTGCTTACTCACTTGTGAGGTGGTCCCTGAGTGAGTTCTTCTCCCTGCCCCCGAGGCATTTTACTCCCAGTGATCTACAGAGTTCCCCCAAATCCTCGTCTCCAGGTTGAACTCCTTTCACAGTTGATTAGGAAGTGTGGGATTGGGGAGTGGAGGCCCAGTGAGCTGGCTGCCAAACCCATGCCCCAAGCACCTCACTGCCTCCCATAGGGCCAGTTTGTGCACCCTGAGAAATAGAGCAGACCATTTTCATTGGTCTGCAGATTACTTTCTCATTTGACAATACATGAGATAAACCAAGCTCACTTTTTAGGGCTATATAATCTGGAACTGTGCAGAAAGTATAGACAAGGGGTGTGAGGTGGCGGGGAGGTAGCGAACAGCTAAGGCAGGATTTGGGTTTGGGGTTGTGTGTTTGAGGTGTCCCGGATCTCAGTCAAGGCCACTGTCTTCTGCCTTTTTGCCCAAGTCAGACGCTTTGCAGCCATTTCATTCATTTCACTTTTTTCTCCCCCTTACAGACCCTCAGTATGTCTGTATCTTCTAGTTTGGGCCCCTCACAGAGTGTTTACACAAAGCTGTTTATGCAGGTGACACAGTATATGGCATGTTGCCCTTGAAGAGAATCTGCATAGCCTGTGTGGCCAGACGGGTAAGGTTTTAGAAATCACAGTGAATGATTTTATCAGGAGTCGTGAGGACCACCCTGTTTTACAGTGTTTTGCTATCAAGACTCACAGGACTCCCCATTTTGTCATATTCGGGAGCAGGCTGTGGTTTATCACAGCAAAGTCAGCCAAGGAGAGAGGCACCAAGTACAGAGAAGGCCAGAGGACGTCAGAGACCAGCTTCAAGTGCCCTGTCTCTGGGAAATCACACAGGACAGCCTTAATTTAAGCTCCATTAAGGAATTAAGACCATGATTGTAAAAGTCTACTAGGGGGCGCCTGGGTGGCTCAGTTGGTTAGGTGTCTGACCCTTGATTTCGGTTGAGGTCGTGATTTCACGGTTCCTGAGTTCAAGTTCAAATTGGGCTCTGCCCTGACAGCACAGAGACTGCTTGGGATTTTCTCCCTCTCTCTCTCTGTCCCACCTGACTTGCTCACTCTCTCAAAATAAATAAATAAACACATTTTTAAAAATTCTAGATCTCTGGGGCGCCTGGGTGGCTTAGTCGGTTAAGCGTCCGACTTTCGCTTGGGTCATGATCTCGCGGTTCGTGGGTTCGAGCCCCGCGTCGGGCTCTGTGCTGGCTGCCAGCTCAGAGCCTGGAGCCTGTTTCAGTCTGTGACTCCCTCTCTCTCTGACCCTCCCCTGCTCACGCTGTCTCTCTCTCTCTCTCCTAGAAATAAATGAAACATTAAAAAAAAAAAAAAAAAAAATTCTAGATCTCTTATTGGCCTTCTGGTGAAGATCAAGTGTAAAAAATTCTAGAGAAGTTCATTACAGACTCTTGGTGTTCTGGAGAGAGAATATGTGCAAAAGCACATACCAAGTTCTAGGTTTCCAGAAGGGTAGCAAGTTCAGTGTAAGCGACATTGTTTCCACAAACTTAGGCACACTGAGCTGTTCCTTCCCAGGTGAGGGGGGAACCTCCATTATCTGAGGTCTCAAACCCCAGCCGAGGGCAAGCCTTGCAAGCTCAAAGGACAGTCCCAGGCCTGCTCTGTTACTTCCTTATAATGAGGGATAGGGTACCAAATGCTGGTTACATTTCTGTGCATAAAGCAAATACAGTTACTACAAATTAAGAGTCACAACTTTGAAGGCTTATGTAAACCACTGTAACCAAAAAAATCACCAAGTCACAGTAGAACTTAGAAACTAGCCAGGATTTAGGGCACCTGGGTGGCTCAGATGGTCAAGCGTCAGACTTCGGCTCAAGTCATGATCTCATAGTTTGTGGGTTTGAGCCCCACGCCGGGCTCTGTGCCGACACCTCAGAGCCTGGAGCCTGCTCTGGATTCTGTCTTTCTTTCTTGCCCCTCCCCCGCTTGAGCTCTGTCTTTCAAAAATTAATACATGTTAAAAAGAAAAAAGAAACTAGCCAGGATTTAATTTAGTGATGACAAGGTTCAGGGAGAGCTGATGAGAAAGGACTTTTGTTTCTTCCAAATGTGTGTGTGTGTGCGTGTGTGTGTGTGTGTGTGTGTGTATACAAATACACATCACTTAGGACTCACTCGCCACATATATATATATGCCTAATAGAGGTAGTATATTACATATACATGTAAGTGTATATGGCTTCCAGTGGTCTGACTTGCAGACGTAGCCCTTATTTGCCTTTATCTATAAAGCCGAGGGCCAGACTGACGTGTGTCTGGAGCACGCACACCCACAGTTTTTCATCTCTTTGTTCCTACCGTTCCTACTCTGCCTCTGGCTGCAACAAATAGAAAATTAAGTGCATCATTTTGTGCACTTTACTTGAAATTAGTGGGTTGCAGGCTTCGTCAGGGTGACGGGTCTGTCCGTGTGACTGGGAGGGCGTGGGACTGTCGCGCTCCAGCCGGGAGGGCTCCCTACAGACATGAGGCAGGACACCTGTGGGAACCTGGCCTCGGGGAGTGCGAGCGGCTCCCTCTCTTCTCAGCGACGGCCTTTGCCGCCTCAGCTGTGGGGCGCGGGGGTGCCTCTGGAGCCCTCAGCGATGTCCCCCTCGAGTTTTGAGGGCTGACGACCTGNAACATTTGAAGGAGGCAGAGTGGGGTAAGAGTAGATTAAAATAATCCATACTGTGAAACCATTACATTCATGTCCATACTTTTATACTAATTTGATTACTTGTCCCTTCTGATCAACTGTTGTGATAAACTCTGCTTCCTTTAAATGGTAAACAGTAACTCTGTTTAAGGGCCGCCTGCGTGGCTCAGTCGGTTAAGTGTCCCACTTCGGCTCAGGTCATGATCTCACAGTTCGTGAATTCGAGTCCCACATCGGGCTCTGTGCTGACTGCTTAGAGCCTGGAGCCTGCAGCCTGCTTCAGATTCTGTGTCTCTCTCTCTCTGCCCCTCTCCCCTCAAAAATAAAACAAAAAGAAATCTGGTTAACATTTAAAGGAAGCAGAGTAGGGTATGGGTTGATTAAAATAACAATCCATACTGTGAAAGCATTATATTCATGTTTATATTTTTGTACTAATTTGAATACTTGTCCCTTCTGATCATCTGTTTGTACTTTGTGACAAGCCACCTTACTGTGTCACTACCTGACTTTAAGTCAGTGTCTCCCCTACCCCCAAATCTGGAAAACAGTCTAATAGATCTTCTCTCTTGACCCTCCTATAGTCTAATTTCCACACTACTCAGCTTGATCTTTTTAATTCACAAATCAGATTACATTATCATTCAGCTGGAAACCTCCCCAGATGGTCATCTGTTTCACAGTTTACTAACTATATATATTTTTAATTTTCTATGTTCTGGCATTTGGAGTCTTGCTGACTGTGGAGAGTCTGCCCCTCCCAGGACCAGCCAGTTAGCAGAGACAGCTAACAACTTCCCCAGGACCTCGCTTTTCACATGCAAACTACCCACATCTCTGGCTCCAGAAAATTTGAGGGCCAGGAACCAGACGGGGAGGACACTTAGGCCCCGAAGCCCTACCATATTTTTCAAAGCAGCCAATCCTAAGCTGTTTACCTGTCCTGCCCTGCTTTGCTGCAGAAAACCCGACAAATGTGCTGGGCCATGCTTTCTCCGTCGCTGCCGCCGCCTCCCAAGCCAACCTGCTGCTTCCCCACGCTCCCCACGCTCCTCTGTGGTATGTCTGGTAGAACAGGGGGTTAGACAGGGGCTGGAGGCAGGGGTGGTGACAGGTAGGTTACGCATGACAAGCAGGGTGTCTCAACTCCCTGCCTGCCTCCCAGCCCCCCAGGGATGACAGAGCAGGGGCCCTGGGTGCAGAGCAGCTCCCAGGTCCTAATGCATTTGCACTGCAGTTTGGCCCCCTCTGCCGTGGGGAAGGCTGGCAAGACCGTTCAGGAAGGAAAACTGTAGGGTCAAAGACCCCCTCCCGACGAGGGGGGTCCCCCCAAGTAATTGGAAGTAGTGTCTACGAGAGTCCGCTCCACCCATGAGCCAAGACCCCACTTACGTGAAGAGAAAAGACCCCTGTAGCCTCAGGGCAGTGCCTCATTCTCCCACCTTGAGAAGGCACTGTCCTTAATAACCGGCTTCGTGCTTTACTACTTTCCTTCTGGCTGGTTTTATCTGAGAGCAGATCCTCACATAAACCTTCCGTTGTGAATCTGAGAACCGAGCCCTCCATCCACGCCACGCAGAACCTCCCTAACGTGGGTAACATGCCCTAACCCCCAGCTGTTAGGGATGCGAGCATAAACTTCTCCCTTGGTCACAGTCCCTTCCAGATCTGCTGCCTTACCACACCTGAGGAAACAAATCCCAGGTACATTTTAGAACACAGTCTGGAGCGAATTAAAACCTCCTTACAAAGGCTGACCGGGTTCTACACAATTTGTCTCCATTTACCTAACTCTCCAGGTCCCACCTGAATCCCTGCAATGCAGCTCTAGCTCCACAAGCCTTCAC
The DNA here is from genome assembly GCF_008692635.1 of Crocuta crocuta. Lineage (NCBI taxonomy): Eukaryota > Metazoa > Chordata > Mammalia > Carnivora > Hyaenidae > Crocuta > Crocuta crocuta. Next base: position 2,759,112 of record NW_027528892.1, read on the forward strand.
TCTGGGAAGGTCTTTCTCTAAAGACTCCGGAGCCATCTCCTTGGAATGCAGACATCCGCGGAGATGGCATCTCTATCAGTTTCTGTGGGAAGATAGGAGCCTCACTTTGGTGGGCACCTGGCTCCAAGTTGCAAAACTGAAGACTAACAAAGGAAGCCTTGTTAATTTACAACGGAGCTGGGAGGCTGGAAGGTAGAGCTCATGGGGCCACTCCAAGTCAATCACAGGAAGAATCGTGAATTCCAGGCCCCGACAGGGAAAGATGGACCCTGCATCCCCTGTAAGAAATCAACCATCCCTGCAACTCAGCCAATGAGAAACTGCCATAATCTTGAACTGTTGCCTTCCTCCAGTGGAATTTGTTCAACCCTCCCAACTCACTCCTCCATAAAATAACTCTTCTCTTTGTTTGTTGCATTTGCCTATGGTTTCACTGTAGTTTGTGTGTCTCTGCGTACAATTCTGTGCTATTTCCAAATAAAACGTTTTTGTGGGTAAAATAACTGACTTTTATTTTTAAGGCTAACACCACTTTCTACCCTCAAGAAATAAGATGTTTGTTTTCCTTTATAGAAAACTAATGTAGGGGCAGATAGCCACACCCCAATTACCAGGTAAATTTAGGCCCAACTATGTGTGACAAATGGTGCTATTATGTTTTCTAACTTGAGGACTAATTATTGTCTGTGTTGAAGATATGTAATGGGAAACACTGGGAGAGCCAGTGTCTGCTTGGCTTTATGAAATGGTATCTTTCTCACTTTCCATCTCTTAGCAATTATCTGTGATATGGCATCACATTCCCTTTAAGGCTTATTCAGTAATAAACTTTTATTTATTTTTCTACTATCTTTGTGAGGAGGTTTTCTGGGTTGGGAGAAGATTTTTTCTTTTTAAATTATATCCCTCCAAGGAATGAAAAAAAAAAAAAAAAAAACCTCAAGCAACCTGGCTATACAGGTGACAACATCCTTCATGACCTTGTAACATGAGACCACTTAATCACACTGTGTGTTACCATATATGGGAGTTAAAGAAATAGAAAACGTATTTATTTATTTATTTATTTATTTATCTTTATTTCCAGGAGAGAGAGAGAGAGCGAGCGTGAGCAGGGGAGGGTCAGAGAGAGAGGGAGTCACAGACTGAAACAGACTCCAGGCTCTGAGCTGGCAGTCAGCACAGAGCCCGACGCGGGGCTCGAACCCACTAACCGCGAGATCATGACCTAAGCGAAAGTCGGACGCTCAACCGACTAAGCCACCCAGGTGCCCCATAGAAACGTATTAAAAAAAAAACAAAAACAAAAACTACACCACATGGCGTTTGGGGTTCGGTTCTTTGGGTAGAAACCCAACTGAGCCGTGCCAGCATGAATAAAATTGCTTCCTGGAAAGAAAAGCCTCAGTGTCATGACTCTCCTGCTACATTACCCGTCTAAAAGAATACAATTTAAGTTTTTGGTAATGTCTGTATATGCCATAGAAATAGACATGTGGGCCAATTTTACTATTTCAGACCCCAGAGGCAAACTGCTTAGAGGGTCTCTGAAAATTAATAAAAGGAAATTTCAATAAAATGGAGTCAGGAGGCCACACGGGAGCTCTGACATCCTGACTAGGGATGTCAATCATAGACCCTCAACAGAAGAATCCTCAACAAGAAAGAATCATCAATTATAGGCCCCAAGGAGAGAAGATAAACATCGCATACAAGAAATTGACCACCCCTGCAACTCAACCAATGAGAAACTGTCTTTTACTAAACTGTTGCTTTTCTCTAATGGACTTTCTTTCAAAACAAGCCCTCCCAAACTTCCCTCTCCTTAAAATAGCGTTTCTCTCCTACATTTGAGGGCTACCCTATGGTTTTTACTGTAGCTTCCTTGTTCCTATATTGTAATTCTCTGCTCGCAAACATTCTTTCCCCCTGGTGAAAAATAACTGAATTGTATTTTCAAGGTTAAGAGTCTAGCAAATACACAGCCCATGGTGGCAAAGGGTGAGCCGACTGTGCCACTGTGCCAATGGGCCTGCTGTCGCAGGCTGGGGAGGCTCCAAGGGCTGTGCGATGGAGGGGGGACAGCAGGAGCTGCAGGGCATCCCAGGACGAGGCAGGAACTTCGGGGAGCAAGACGGAGGACATCGCTGGGGAGTGGCCTGAATGGGACACGACGTCTCAGCCCGGGCCAGGCGGTTCGCACGTGGTTTGGATGCTTGTGGACTTCACGGCCACCCCTCCCCCTGGCAGCTTCCTGTGGTTGGTGTCTAATCATTCACACGCACCCTGTGTCAGTTCACTAATGCATTCACACGCTCATGGATTCATGCTGGAATTAGTTCACGAGACCCTCTGCTCCACGCCCCCCTCCTCAGATTCCCTCTGCTCCATGGCCCCGGCTACAGGTGCCCCACCGACTCGGAGCGGCTCCAGCGCCGGGTCCCCGCGCCCTGCCATCTCATTGGCTAAGCGTGGGCGGAAGCTCCCATTTCTGCCTTTCCTATTGGACACGCTGCCTGCGCGCTCAGAAGATCTAACCAATGGGAGCCGGTCAGGAACTGCTGGCTCAGCCAACGAGGGGGCGCCGCTATAAGGGCCCTAGCGCCCGCCCCCCGGATTTCCTTGGTCTCCGGAGGTGTCCAGACGCTGCCTGGAGGCTCCGTGGGGGAAGGTCGGCTCCCGAAGCGCCTCAGCCTGGGTGCTGCCTATCTTCACCCCTTTTGAGGACAATTCCAAAGGACTCAGGAAGGCGTCCTGTCGCCGCCATCTCTTCTCCTGGGGAGCCACCCAAACGCTGCGATGAAGTCGGGCAGCGTGCAGCCCGCAGATGAAGAGGAGCAGACCCGAGACCAGAGAACAGGTGGAGAAGGACTGGGGTCAGTTGGTGGGGGTGGGGGTGNAAGGAGCTCGGCGTCTCCCCGGTGTGAGTGTCTCTGGAAGGAAGCAGCGGGACCAGAAACGAAGACCAGCTGCACGTGGGAAGTGTTGGCTCGTGGGCGGCGAGCTGTTGACCAAACAGCCGGGCTGCACCCCAGACCAGGGGACGGGGTGCGGGGGCGGGAGGGGTGAAGTGAAGGAGGAAGGTGGACGTTCGAGTCCGTGACTGCCCTCTGACTTGTTGCCCAAACTGAGGCTCTCTTCTTCCTTTCCTCTCAGGCGGCGCTTCACAATTGAGGACTTTGAAATCGGGCGTCCTCTGGGCAAGGGAAAATTTGGGAACGTGTACCTGGCTCGACTCAAGGAAAGCCATTTCCTTGTGGCCCTGAAAGTCATCTTCAAGTCGCAGATAGAAAAGGAAGGGCTGGAGCACCAGCTGCGCAGGGAAATTGAGATCCAGGCGCATCTACAGTAAGGACACGTTGCAGGAGAATCCAGCGCTGGCTTCTTCCTCTTCCTCTTGTTTTTTCTTCCCCCTCTGACACCTGAACCCAGCACTCCCCCCGAATTACCCTCAAACAGGCCGCCTTGAGTCCGCCTGGAAGATTTTTTCTGCAGTTCACTCCACTTACACCATATAAAGCCTCCTCCCGGTTTCAGACCCCCCAAATCCTGATGCCTTCCCCCTGCCCTCCCCTCACACACTCCAGTATCAGGCTATTATTCTGATCCCAGCACAATTGGCCCTTTGTCCGACCAATCACTTTTTTTTTTTAAATGTTTATTTATTTCTAGGAGACAGAGAGAGACAGCGTGAGCAGGGGAGGGTCAGAGAGAGAGGGAGTCACAGACTGAAACAGGCTCCAGGCTCTGAGCTGGCAGTCAGCACAGAGCCCGACGCGGGGCTCGAATCCACGAACCGTGAGATCATGACCTAAGCGAAAGTCGGACGCTTAACCGACTAAGCCACCCAGGCGCCCCACGACCAATCACTTTTAATAGCGTCAGGAGTTGGGGCTCATGAGTCTGACCCTTCCTGTCTTTTCTCCAGGCACCCCAATATCTTGCGTCTATACAACTACTTCCATGATGCTTCCCGGGTGTACCTGATTCTGGAATATGCTCCAAGGGGTGAGCTCTACAAGGAGCTGCAAAAGAGCAGCACTTTGGATGAGCAGCACACAGCCACGGTGAGGTGGGAGGGCTGGCGGCTCTGGGGCCTGTGGGTTTACTGTGGGCAGGTGGGGATCGCTGCTTGTGGCTTGATTCATTCCCAGCTTCTTTTTTCCCTTTATTTTGAATTCTATTAACTTTTATATGATGACACAGACATCCTGTAACTTCACATTTTAATGCCCTAATTACCCCAGAATATTAATAATTAGTGCGTATGAATTTGGATTCTTTGGTTGTAAGCAACAGAATCTCTACTGTGTTATGTGAAGAAGCATGTTGAAAGCCTATGAGAGACTTCACTGAATAAATGAGTAGAACTGGCTTCGAAATAGGAGGCAACAGATTTCTACAGAGATCCAGATGGGGACCCAGAGCTTCGGTCATCCCAGCAGGCAGCGCTGGGTCAGCTTGCTGTCAGAATGAGTTATCTTTCAGTTTCCCTCCTGTTTTTGTATCATTTCTTCAGGACTCCAGTCCTGTGGGCGGTCCTCTGGCTCCGCATGCGCCCTGGTCCGGCTCCTTGCTGTGCTAGGGCAAAAGGGAGGTTCCGTCCACTTTAGCATCCATCCTTTGAGACCACATAAAATGGGTCTACCCATGTCCCCGATCAATAATTGTGGTTCTCTTAAGGAAGTAATGGGGTTGATAACTAGGACATAAAAGAGTCCACGACAGGGGCGCCTGGGTGGCTCAGTCAGTTAAGCCTCTGGCTCTTGGTTTCTGCTCAGGTCATGATATCTCGGTTTGTGAGTTCGAGCCTCACGTCAGGCTCTGCGGAGCCTGCTTGAGATTCTCTCTCTGTCCTCTCTCCCTGCCCCTCCCCTCCTTGCGTGTTCGCTTTCTCTCAAATTAAAAACAAAAGATTCCACTACAATTATAAAATGCATGAGTATTTTGTCTCACGTGGAAACCGTAGCTGGCTTCATTTCCAGACGCTTTTTCTTTGCTCTCTCAGATAATGGAGGAGCTCGCGGATGCTCTGACTTACTGCCACGAGAAGAAGGTGATTCACAGGGATATCAAGCCAGAGAATCTGCTGCTGGGGCTCAGGGGTGAGGTGAAGATTGCAGACTTCGGCTGGTCTGTGCACACCCCATCTCTGAGGTAGGTCAGTCACTGGGCCTGGGTGCCAGTAAGGAATGATCCAGTTGAATCCATTCCATGTGTAAGACCGAGATAAAACCCTGCATTTGTATTTGAGCACTTCTTTTTTTGGATGCCTGTATTTAATGTTTATTTGTAGATTGAAAGAATTTGGTTGAACCACATCTTTTATCTTTTGATCTCTGTTAACATATAACTTTCTCTAGTAAGTTTCCATGTAAATAAGAATCATTGCTCCATAATTCCAGAAATTTTACTTGGTCTCTCTTGATGCATCTTCAGTTTGTAATCTCTTTTGATGCCCAGAATATTATGAAAACATCCTGGATTATGAGCTAAATGTATGAATGATTCCAAAGTATGGAATTGGTGGGTCCCAGGACTCACCTTCCCTAAACCTTGATCCTTATTGAAACTTGCTTTTTCCAAACTTCCAGGCTTGGGAGTGGACTTCTCAGGCCTTCCTAGCATCTCCCATCTCGCTGGAATCTAGAAAAGGGGGGTTACCCTGTACTGGGCCTCTGCACAGGGCTCCCTTCTCTGCTGTCCTCTAGGAGAAAGACCACGTGCGGGACTCTGGACTACTTGCCCCCAGAAATGATAGAAAGGAAAACATACAATGAGAAGGTTGATCTGTGGTGCATTGGAGTGCTCTGCTATGAGCTGCTGGTGGGAAGTCCGCCCTTTGAGAGCCCTTCCTATAGTGAGACCTACAGACGCATCCTTAAGGTAGGATGGTCACATTCTGGGAATTTGTGGGGAGGGAGAGGCCACAGAGCTTGGGCTGCCCATAAAGCTTGTTGACTAAGGTCCAGAAGAGTGCCTTGAAGGGACTCAAGGAACAGAAAACATGGAGTACAGAAATTAACCATCCTTCTCTTTTTTTCTTGTCCGGCCTCATCAGGTGGATGTGAGGTTTCCTCCGTCCATACCTTTGGGAGCCCAAGACTTGATCTCCAAGCTTCTCAGATATGAGCCTTCGGAGCGGCTGCCTTTGGCGCAGATCCCAGAGCACCCCTGGGTCCGGGCCCATTCTCGGAGGGTGCTGCCTCCATCTGTTCAGATGGATTCTTCTTGAGCCCTATCCGCACCTGTTTCATTGTGTTTGTCCAGGGAACTCTCCTGGCTCTACTATCTTGTCTGTCTTTTGTTTCTTCTAAGATGAAATATGCTAATGAATAAAAGCTGAGTCATTTTGTACTAGGTCTTGATAGTTACGTGAGTTGGTGTGTGACCGGGTAGAATCTTTATTTCTTGTAGAAACTTTCCCATGAGAGCATCCCAAGATGACGTCCCTCCTGGTCCTCAGGGATGGTGGTGACTCAACCTCTCACCGTCAGACCTAGTTACTGTTTTCGTTCAGATAACCGCCGTCTTTATACTGCCATCCAGCATGTTACCATCTCTGAGATAACACGTCTCACTGCGCGTCAACTGCAGATGAATCCGCAGATGAATCACCAGCACCTCTGTGTTGTGTCATGTTCTGACTGCATCAGATAGATCACCCTAATAATGTAAGATCACTTCTGGAATCACATCCTCCACAGGCAGCAGTTTAGAGAGCGCTCTTCAACCTTCCCCGGATCCTTCTGTCCTGCTTTCAGGTGTCGCCCACTCCCTCCATTCGATAAGCTGACTGCACCAGAATAAACATCTAGACACAGTTGGGAGCTCAGACATATTTTCTGCTCGTTTTTGCAGGCATTGCTTTTCTCACTGTGTCACCTGACATAAAAAATATTATGTATGGAGTTTGCTTTGTTCATATTACTCCCTTAGCCGTATTCTACACAGTCTCCTCGTGTGAAGTTTCCTACACATGCAGGACCACATCTCTGTGTGTGAGCAGACCCACTGAAGAGCCTGAAATTAAGGCCTCCATTTGAGCAACCTCGGGCTGCACGTAGCCCCAGTCCCAGTTCCAGGAAAAGCCTCAGGTTGTTCAAGGCTAAAGCCATCCTCAGACCGCCCTCAGATCGGCTAATCAAAAAAACATTCCTACGGTCTGAGTCAAGGCTGGGAACTGCGGTTATTTTATGCAAAGTAGCCAATTTCTCACCGCTTGCCTGAACCCCACATGAGCCCTTGGAACTCACCTCATAATTGGTTATTTTCAAAGTATTCTTAAAAGTCATGATTGGGTCCCACCAAAAGTAACGAACACCTCACAGATACTGAATGGTCAAAGCTGTTACCATGGGTGCTGTACAATTGTAACTGGTGCTTATGTGATGATGCTATACGTACTGTAACACCCCCATCCCTTACTCCTTAAAAACCCTGTTCGCTATTCTTCGCTTCACCTTGCTGCCACGACACCGGTAGGTGGGTGAGCCCCTGCTTGTAACAAAGCTTATAATAAAGACCCTTTTTTATTTGCATCGGTGCTGGCTCCTTGGAGGTCTCTGGGACTCGCAATTCGGGCACAACACCACAACATAAGTAACTCAGCTACTCGACTCAGATGGACAGCCCCACACTGTACATCTATAATTTAAGCGCCCCAAGACATTGGTTCATGGTTTTTCATCTGCATCTCTAATGCCCACTTCTGTGTGCTTTCTAGCATTGTCCATCAGTGCCCTTGAAATATTTCAATTAAACACCTGGAAATTCCTAATAAACTAGTTTGTATATGGGAATCCTGCAATATTACTCGGCTCTGGTGCTGGATAAAGTCACATCACCGGGTGGATTTTTGGGGAAGTAGATAAGCATAGAAAAGTCAAGTAGGGCTTCCACTCTGACTACCAGGTGATATGTGTCTAAATTATGTAAACTCTCTGACATGCTTTACAGTAGGGATTTCAAAGATTCTCCAGTAGGTATATAGCTTTCCTCACCACTGATTCCAGACATTCTGCCTCCTATGACAAAAAGAATATAAAAATCTTAACTTTAATATCTGACTTAAATTCTAGCCTCAAACCACTTAATTTAACTGTAAATATCAAATACATGTGAAAAGAAATAGTCTTTTCCAATTAAGCCATATTTCTCCACAATCTCCTTTTTTTAAAGTTTGTCAATTTTTACCTATTTATGGGAGAGCATGGGGGGTACGGGCATCAGAAGGGGACAGAAGATCTGAAACAGGCTCTGCGCTGACAGGCTGACAGCAGCAAGCCAAATGTGGGGTTCCAACTCACGAACCACAGGATCGTGACCTGAGCTGAAGTTGGACACTCAACCAACTGAACCACTCAGGTGCCCCCATCCTTTTTTTTTAAATATGAATTTTTATTTATTTTATTTTAGAGAGGGTAGGGGAGAGAGGCAGAGGGATCCTAAGCAGTATCCCCACTCAGCATGGAGCATGATGTGGGGCTCAATCCCAGGACACTGGGATCCACGATCTGAGCCAAAATCAAGAGTCAATGCTCAACCAGCTGAGCCACGCAGATACCCTTCCACAGCCTTTTATTTTTAAAAAATCTTCTAGGAAATTAACTTCACCTTAATCCTTGACTCTGTTAACATCCTGTCACTATGCTTTTCTCCACTTTTAAAATTAAATTTCTTTTTTCTTTTTAGTTTTTATTTAAAATCCAGTTAGTTAACATACAGTGAAATATTAGTTTTGGGTGTACAATACAGTGATTCAACACTTCATACAACATTTGGTGCTCATCAAAAATAATCTCATATTTAACTCACCCACTTTTCCTCTGGTAACCATAAGTTTGTTCTTCAAAGTTAAGAGTCTGTTTCTTGGTTTTCTTCTTTACCCGCCTCCATAATAATTTGTTTTGTTTCTTAAATTCCACATATGAGTTAAATCATAGTATTTGTCTTTCTCTGACTTATTTTGCTTAGGATAATACTCTCTACGTCCATCGAATTGTTGCAGATGGCAAGATTTTATTCTTTTTTCTGGCTAATATTCCATAAAACTATCCATAAAACTAAATCTTTTGAGGGCATTTTCTGCACACTACACTCTTATTTGCATAACCATATGTAGTTTGAACTCATTAGAAACGAAATTTTATTCTCCCACATTCACAGTCATGAGAAGAAAACAAAAGAAGTCACTGATGGTGACTTGCGAGACTTTACATAATAGAATTCCAAAAACATTGTTAGGATTCTTAACACGACTGTTGGTTCCTTGTCTGCACCTAATTAACGCCAGGTTGTACAGCGTTCGCCCCACCCCTTTCATTTCCATCTATTCTCAGGCTTTTCTTGAACCTGGAGATTACTCTGTTTGCTAACAACTCCCGAATTTCCGTATCCACGTAGGACCCCTGGGCCGGTGATCAGACACAGATCGAAATGCCAGAGCTTCACCCGACCCCGGAGTCCCGACGTCCCCCAGCCTTGCCCATCAGCAGGCGTCAAGGCCCCAAAGCACGTGTAGGTGGAGCTGCACCAGACCCCGGTAGGGGCCAGAGGTGCGCATGCGCAATGTCATGGGGGGAACTTACGGCGTCCGCGTCCTGGCGCTCGCTCCTCCTACCGTTCTTGTGCCGGACTCCACTCCAGGAGGATTTCGAAGAGGTGAGGCGCACGGGGAAGTCGCGAGCCCAGCCGAAGGCCTGGTTTCCCGGCGTAGCACGTGTTCCGACCCCCGGAACGGGCGGACGTCCCCGCCTCCGGAGCCTCGACTTCCCGGCGCATGGGATGGACGGCGTCGCCTTTTCGCCTCAGTCAACCTGGGTTGTGTTCACGGTGAAGAAGCAGGCCTGACGGGGAATCTGGGCCTGACCACGAGGTAAACACGTTTACCGCAACGCGTTCTTCTGGGGCTCCGTTTTAGAGCAAAAACTACATTACCCAGAAGGCTGTGCACCGGACGTCCGCGGCAGTAACGGGGCCAATGAGTGACGGGAAAGAAGAATTTCCTGCGGCCCGCTGACATGGGGGCGGGACTTCAGGCCTCCTGGAAGCAACGTCATTTGTGTGCGACGATTCCGTCCACGCCAGCTGTGGGGAGGGGTCGCTGTGCTGCGGCCGCTTCCAGTGCAGCTCTTCCAAAAAGAGGAGAAAGCGCGTTGCGACTCGCCTCCGCGCATTTGAACGAGCCGTGAGCCTCGCGGTGACCCGGGAGTGCGAAAGTCAGCCGAGGTCACCCCTCCCAGGACAGGGAAGGGGTGGCGGTCGGCCAAGCCTGCGGGACCCGCCTCTGTCGGCGCCTCTCCGGGCCCCGCTCTGTCCCCGGGGTCCCATGATGGCGGCGGTGTGGATGGACCCTGCGCAGGTGAGTGGACGATGTTCTGGGCATTGCTGCCTGTGCTGCGCAGAGGGCTCCCGGGCAGCTGCGAGTGGAGGGAGACCTTGATTTCTGTTTGCAGTTGTGTTGTGTAGGACGAGTGGAGAGGGCTTGTCACTCACTCGATCTCCAGCCTTGTGCCATGGAAGACTGGATATGCAAATGGACGAGTGGCAGACTGTACGTAAAAATAGAACTTTGACCCGAACTTGCAGCCACCTGCCCCGTGTCTGCCGTAAACAACCTAGGAAACCGGTCCTCTCCAAGTCACACTTGGCCTTAAGCCAGAATACTAGCTCTAGTGACAGTCTAGGAAGCTGAACAATGACTTCTGTAACTGTCGGCCCCAAATGGCCAGGATTTGATTAATAAGTGATCGCTCTCTAATTTTTTTTACATTTCCAACTTAAGACCACAAGAAAATCCATATATTCGCCCCTAACCAATCATATAAGTTGTTATGTGATTCCATGCCAAAGTTTTCATAATTTACACTTTATCACCTGGTAGTCCACGTGGACGCTGTAGTTTATACACTTCTCTGCTTGTCTGCCAGCCCAAAATGCTCCTGGCAATGTGAGTTTATCCAGCACCAGAACCGCGTAATAATTCATGGATGCATGGTTTGTTCCTGCGTACCAACCAATTAGTTTATTAGGAGTTTCCAGGTGTTTAATTGAAATATTAATGCAAGAGCCCTGATAGAGAAGACAAAGCTAGAAAGCACAGAGATGTGGACACTGGAGTTGCAGATGAAAAACCATAAGCCAGTGTGTTGGAGTGTTTCTACATCTACAGTGGTGGGACTTCCCGTTTGAGAGTGGAGTAGTAGTTGAGTTACTTATATTTAATTCGTGGATCCAATTTAGTCACATGCAGAAATGTGGTCTTGTATGTGTTGAACATTTCAGGAGACCGTGTAGAATATGGTGAGGAAGTAATGTTAACAACGCAAGCTCCGTATGCAGTGTTTTTAAGTCAGAAGACCACACTTGTGGAAACAAGATGAGTTAAGCACTGGGGACTTTAAAAAAAAAAAAAAAAAAAAAAAA
>NW_027528892.1:2770712-2779765 GCF_008692635.1 Crocuta crocuta
AAAAAAAAAAAAAGAAGAACTGGGGACTTTAAAAAAAAAAAAAGGAGGAGTGCCTGGGTGGCTCAGTAGGTAAAGCGTCTGACTCCTGATACCAGCTGTGAACTCACAGGCATGGAATTGAGCCCAGTGTTGGACTCCTCGCTGAGCGTGGAACCAGCTTGGGATTCACTCCTTCTCTCTTTGTCCCTCTCCCCTCAAATAAATAAACATTAAAAAAAAAAAGAGAGAGAAGAAGAAGAAGAAGAAGAACTGGATGCATACAGTCTCTTTAACCAAGATGTGAAGCCCTCAGCATGGGGCAGACAGCTAGCAGTACGAGTGAGGCTCAGGTACTGCGTTTGTTACCATTATTGATATTATTATTTACTCATCCCTTTGACGTCCCAGAGCCCATGTTGTCTGCATCTCCCAGTCCACCCATCACTTCCATCGTCTTGTGTGACCTTCCGGTGGCTTCCATGGAGGAGGCTTCTTCCTTACACAGCTCTGTTACCTCCACAGCATTGCCCACTCCCCCTTGAGCCCAGCACAGAGCTTGGCGCTCAGAAGGTTCTTGGCGATCCGAGCCTTGATCACTCTGTACCTTTATCAGGGAGGTAGGGATGAGCTCTGATCCCATCCAGCTCCCCAAGGCCAACGCTCCTACCTCTGTTTGACATCCAGGTATCAGTGACCTTCGACGATGTGGCCGTGACTTTTACCCAGGAGGAGTGGGGGCAGCTGGACCCGGCCCAGAGGACCCTGTACCAGGAGGTGATGCTGGAAAACTGTGGACTTCTGGTGTCTCTGGGTAAGTCCTCCCGACTCTCCCGTGGGGGAGACCTGCCGCCTCGTTGTGAGAGGACCTTCTGGCTGCAGGCGTGGCCCCCAGAGTCCTCACCTCTGCATCTTTGCATGTTTGTATGGTTTGTCTTCCTTTCTCTGCTGCGGGGCCGTGTGAGGTGTCCTTGAGGCAGGCATGGCCGGCCACCTGAGCCCGAGCTCTGTGGCCCTCTCACCCCAGTGTCCGGGACAGACTGGCCTCCGTCTGACGTTCTTATTTCACATTCCAGAGGGGGAGCTGACGGGGCGGGGTGGGGGGGGAGGAGCCTGGCTGGCTCAGGTGTCCTCAGCAGGGCGGGGAGTGATGGGAAGCTCTCCAGGAGGGGAGGGAGTCAGGCCCCCGGGAGGCCTTCGCCTTCAGCGCCGACAGGTAGGGCTCTAAACAACGTGATCCCGGTGATGGGGCTTCCCTGTTCGCGTGGCCTCGTGGTTGTCACTTGTTTGCAGGGCCGGGGGCGTCTGGCGGGCCGGGAGAGGCAGCTCGAGTAGTCCTTCTCGGGGGTTGCCAGTTTTGCCCCCAGGAGCCATTGGCAACGTCTGCGGGCGCTCTGGGCTGTCCCGCCTTGGGTGTGGGAGGAACTGGCATCTGGCGGTTAGAGTCCGGAGATGCTGGAGACACCCTTCGATGGACAGGACAGGCCCCTCAAGAGGAATGATCCCGCCTGTAGAATCCAGGGTGCCCTGGCTGAGAAACGCCAGCTTAGATGTTTCTCTGCTTGAGGTGAGTCAGCAGGAGGCCGTTCGATCCGAGGGAGAGGAGGGCTGTGGATCCAGGGCTCAGGCTGTGCACGGCGTCTAGAGGTTTCCCCACGCGCGCACCTGCCTCGGGCCTCGACTTGCTGTTGTGTCTGCCCAGTGAGTGTTCGTGGGCATTTCAGCCTCGTAAGGTCTTCCTTCTGGGCACGGTCCCCGCCTCCTCGCCAGCTGTGTCCTGACACCACATCTCATGAGGCCCCTGCCCCATCCCTGTCACTTTCTCTCATCATCCCGGTCATGGCCTTCTAGGCCAGCGGTCTCAACCGGGGATGGTGTGCTCCCCCCGGGGGACGCTGGGCTGTGTTTGTAGACATTTTGGTTGTCACCACTGGGATGGGGCTGGGAGAGGCACCTAGTGGGTGGAGACCTGGAGAGCTGCCAGATGTCCTTGTGATGCACAGGACAGTTTCCTCCCTGCCTTCCCTACAGAGAAGCGTCTGACCTGAGGCGCCTGGTGGCTCAGTTGATTCAGCAGCCACGTATTGGTTTCGGCTCAGGCCATCATGTCACAGTTATTGAGTTTGAGCCCCCACATCAGGTTCTGCTGACCTTGCGGAGCCTGCTTGGGACTCTCTCTCCCTCTCCTTTTCTCTCTCTGCCCCTCCCAATCTCATGCTCTCTCTCTCAAAATGAATAAACTACAAAACAGAGTATCTTGACCTGAATGTCCATTGTATGGAGTTTGAGAAAACCTGTGGTCACAGGGCATATGGACACTTCATCAGCTGACATTGAGCAACACCCTGACATTTCATGAAATGATTAATGCCTCCTGATTATTGTTGAGGAAACATCTGGGTTCAGTGCTGAATCTTAACACCTTACCCGCAATTTATGCTAATTTCCGCTTTCAACAGAGTGAGCACGCATCCCCAAGTCGGCAGCATGAGCTTACTGGGAATTAAGAAGATGGTTTTGATTTCATTGCTGCCTCTTCAGGACAACTGCCTTCAAGGCCAGTGACTCCAGTGTCCCACTTACTGGAGTGATACAGATTCCCGTGTTGAAGGAATCTAAGAAAAATAAAAAGTGGGTCACTCTTAGGAGAAGTGACTGATATTAGAGCCTGTTCAGGTCTTTTGAGCACTGTCCCAGGCACTGTTCTGCTCCACCCACACAATCTCGTGGCTTCGCAGTCCTCCGGAAGTCTCAGTCACTGCAGTGAGTCCCTCATACAGCTTAATTTGTTCAGTCTGGAACATACATCATTTTATGAAGCTGTTCTCTGTTTCTTTGTTTTTGTCCTTTTCTGTAGTAAAATTCCTTTTTATGTTTAACGTTGATGACAGTGTATAATATTTGATGTTTCTATAAAGGCACATATGATGGTATCACTGCATAGGATTCTCAGTTTTACTGTTTCTTAGTAGTTTGTGAAATGTTGAAGTCTAGAGTCGCTGAGTCTGTCCCTCCCTTGGCCCCTGTTCTCTGAGGACGAATCTTCATGCTCCCGTCCGATCTCCTCTCCAGCCCGCACTTGGTCTGGCGCTACTGGCCACACACAAGGGTGTTGCTGTTTCCTCCTTGGTGTCGTCTTTAGAGACAATGGTCCAGAGCCAGACCAGTGGTGTTCAATCCTAGCTCTGCCCCTTAAAAGGCTAGTTACCGCAGCTGTGTGTGCCTGGGTGTGCTCATTGGTAACATGGGGTTAACACTCATGTGTATACTTCCCTGGACTGTAGCAAGGATGAATGGGTAACTTACAAACAGAGCTCAGAACAATGCCTGGTGTGAGCAGATGGTGTGCAGGTTAGCATTTCACCCCACTGCCGCCAGTGTCTCTCTCTCATCGTGATCATCATCATCCTCATCCTGGGACTCGACACCGCCGGAACGGTGTTGTGTAGCTTTGTGGTAAACGGCACAGAGAGCGGATATGACTGGACCTGGGTGTCTGTTTTGGCCCAGCCATTCACCAGGTCTGTGTGCTTTGGCAGATCACATGATTTGCCTGAGTGTTAGTTTCCTCATCTACAAAGTAGTACTCATTGCAATTGGTACTTGCTGAGGAAGCTGTGAGGAAATCCTGAGAATACTCATTTGGTCTGTGGCCTATAGGAAGAACAATACAAACCTTGGCTTATGATCTAGATAAAGACCTAGATCACTGAAGACAGATACTTCGTTTTGAGTGAAGAAGTCAATATTTTAAATATGTCAATTGTTTTATTTACTCCATAAATTTCAGTTTTGAAATGACATAATGCATTTAAGGTGGTGACACAGCCTTTATGATTATATTTATTTATCATTACACCTTGTATTTGTATTATGACATTTATGATTGAACTCTATATATTGGTTTTTGACTTTCTGTGAGGGAAAGAAATCTTCCTGGCAGTATGGCCTGCCTTTGGTTTCTGGGTTTGAATATTAGCATTTTGTATGGATGGTAGCAGCTTTATTCTAAGGTCTTCTTTACAGACTAGATTGAGGGGTTTATTTCTCTTCACCAAAACCCCAGCATCGTCTTTCTTTCTCCGTGAACAGGGTGTCCTGTTCCTCGACCGGAGCTGATCTGCCAGCTGGAGCGCGGGCAGCAGCTGTGGACGGCGAAGAGAGACCTGTCTCGGAGCACCTATCCAGGTAGGAGCCAGGATGCGGGCAGGTGGGAGACCCTGCAGGCTCCAGGCCGGGAGGGGACCGCGGGCCCTGGACCCCCGGGAAGCGTCTCGTTCTGGCCTCTGGTGGTTTGGAAGCCGGGGAACCCTTTGACCTAGAGCCCGCGCGCCCAGAGAGGGACCCGTGATGTCGCTCCCTCCTTCCACCTGCCAAGTTTCGGTGACCGGTCCTGCGGCCCCACCAGGTTGGAGACGGGACACAGCCGCAGAGAGCCGCTCACGCGTCCCCCACCCTCAGTGCCTCCGTCCCGCCCGCCGTCCCCAGGTCCTGTGCAGCTTAGGGCCCCCGCGTCTCCTCTCGGTCACGTGCACCCCCTCCGTCAGACCCGCCCCCACGCTCCTTGCTCGCTCTGGTCATCTCCCCTCTGGGGGCTGCCGGCCTCCCCACCGCTCTCTCTGTGTGCGGGGTGCCCCTAGTCCCGGCGCCGGGGTCCGTCTGAGCTTCCCCAGGTGCTCAGACTCTGTTCCTGACGGTCAGCACTTCCCCAGCCTCGGACGTGTCCCCAGCGTGTGACTGCGGCGTGTCTGCAGGTCCTCACGTGGAAAGTGAAGTGCACCTCCGCGCNCTCCTGTGTCTGCAGCTTCCGCGTCCGTGTAGCGGATGAGGTCTTGCCCTTGACCCGGGGCCACTTCCTGAACTGGAGTGTAGAGCACCTTTTCAGGGAAATTTCTTCCTCCTCCGTTTTCTGTTTGTTGCATAATGTAACTTCAGCCTTTCTCTACTCAACGTAAAATCTGCTCAGGGCCTTTACGGTTGAAGGTCAGTAACGTTCCTGGCTCCGGTGGCATCCGTCTGCTCTCCGCCCCGTCACGTGTTCGCTTCTCACGCGCGCGGCTCTGCCCGGTGGTCCCCTAGCGGTCATCTTGCACGTGGTTACGCATCTTTGACGTTTCTTGGAGTGAGGTTGATGGATTGTGGGCTATGCAGACATCCAGGTTTTTACTGGATAATTGCCACTGTGTTCCAAAGGGCACGTGCCAATTTACACTTACAGTGGGCAAGGGTGGAGGCTTCTTCCACCCATACTTTGCCCAGTACCTGATTCTCTAAGGCTCCTCAGGTTTTGACACTAAAAAATGAATGCAAAAGTGTGTCTCCTGTAGTTGATTTTTCCCCCTTCGTCGAGGAGGAGCTTTAGCACCTGATCGTAGGATTATTGGTCAACCCTATTTTTTTTTGAAATGTTCTTTCATGATAAATACCTATTTTTCTATGAACTTGTTTGCATTTTCTTTTTGATTTGTAGGGATTCTTTATATATTCCTTGTTATATTCTCTTTTTTTTTTTTTGGTAGTAAAATATCCATAGCATAAAACTTAACATTTTATCCATTTTTTTATATTTATTTATTTTTGAGAGACAGAATGAGATAGCATGAACGGGGTAGGAGCAGACAGAGAGAGACAGGATCCCAAGCAGGCCCCAGGTTCCAAGCAAGCGTTCAGCACAGAACCTGACAAGGGGCTCGAACTCACAATCCGTGAGATCATGACCTGAGCCGAAGTCGGACACTCAACTGACTGAGCCACCCAGGCACCCCAGCATTTTATCCATTTTTAAATATAAGGTTGAGCTGTCACCACCATCTGTCTCCACAGCTCCTCCTCGTATAAACTGGAAAGACTTTCCCCATTACACAATAACCACCCCCAGTCTCTCTGCCCTGGCCCCTGGTCCCACAATTTTACTTTTTGTCTGTGATTTTGACTGCTGTTAAGTACTTCAGATTAGTGGATCGATGCAGTATTTGTATGTGTGTGTTTATGACTGGTTTATTTCACTTAGCATAATGTCCTCAAGTTTCATTCACATTGTAGCATGTGTCTTCCTTCCTTTTTAAGGCTCGGTGGTATTCCACACCCTACACTTTGCTTATCCATTTATCACTCATTGGACACTTGAGTGGCTTCCATATTTTCGCTGTGTGAATAATTCTGCTGTGAACATGGGTGTACAAATATCTTTGAGAAACTGATTTTATTTCTTTTGGCATCTGTCAAGAGACGAAATTGCTAGATTGTCTCATAATTCCATTTTTAACTTTTTGAGGAGCTACCATACTGTTTCCACAGAAATTATCTTATTTTACATTTCCACCAACAGTGCGCAAGAGTTCCCATTGCTTTACATCCTCCAGTATTTGTTATTTTCTGATTTTTTGAGAACCATCCTAATGGATCTGAGATGATAACTTATTGTAGTTTTGATTTGCATTTCTCTAATGATTTGTGATGTTGAACATCTTTTATGCTTATTGACAGTGTGTGCATCTTCTTTGGGAAAATGTCAATGCAAGTCCTTTGCCCATTTCTGTCATTGGGATTTTTTGTTGTTGAGTTTAAGTTCTCTGTATATTCTGGATATTGATCCCTTATCAGATATATGATGTGCAAATATGTTGTCTCATTCTTTGGGGTATCTTCTTTCTCTGTTGATAGTATCTTGATGCACAGTTTCTTAATTTTTATGAACTCAAATTTGTTTATTCATGTTGTTTATACCTTTGGTGTCTCATCTAAGAAGTCATTGCCAAATTCGGTGCCATGGAGGTTTTGATCAATGTTCTCTAAGAATTTTATAGTTGTAGGTCTCACATTTAAGTCTTTGATCCATTTTGAGTAAGTTTTCGTATATGATGTTAGATAAGCGTTCAATTTCATTCTTTTGCATGTAGATACTTAGTTTTCCCAGCACCATTTGTTGTAAACGCTGTTTTTCTCCACTGAATGGTTTGTTACCCTTGTCAAAAATGATTTGATGATAGATACTAGAGTTCATTACAGGGATCTTGATTCTATTCCCGTGGTCTGGATATGTTCATGCCAGTACCATACTGTTTTGATCACTGTAGTTTTGTAGTAAGTTTTGAAATCAGAAATTTTGAGTCCTCCAGGTTTGTTCTTTTTCAAGATTGTTTCAGCTATTTAGGGTCCATTCTGATACCATATAGATGTTATGATGGATTTTTCTATTTCTGCAAAAAATGTCTAGGATTTTGATAGGGATTGCATTGAATCTCTAGATCACTTTGGCTTATATCAATATCTTCTTTTCTTAATTTTTTTAATGCTTATTTTTGAGAGAGACAGAGAGAGAGAATGGGGGAGGGGCAGAGAGAGAGAGGGAGACACAGAATCTGAAGCAGGTTCCAGGCTCTGAGCTGTCAGCACAGAAACCAAAGTGGGGCTCGAACCTTTGGACTGTAGGATTGTGACCTGAGCCAAGTTGGACACTTATATCCATATCTTAAGAATATTAAGACTTCCAGTCCAAGACTATGGTATGTGTTTCCATTTATTTACATCTTTAATTTTTCTTAGCAACATTTTGTAGTTTTCATTGTATGACTTTTACCTTGTTGTTTAGGCTAACCACTAAGTATTTCATTCTTTTTGATGCGGTTGTAAGTGGACTTTCTTTGTAATTTTATTTTCATATTATTTATTATTAGTATATAAAAATGCAACTGATTTTCCTGTGTTGACTTTGTATCCTGCTGCTTTGGTGAACTCAGTCCAACAGTTACTTTGTATGGCGTCTTAAAGAGTTTTCTACATATAAGATCATATTATCTGCAAACAAAGATAATTTTACTTTTTCCTTTCCATTTTTGATGCCTTTTATTTCTTTCTTGACTAATTCCTCTGCCTAGAACTTCCAGTGTTCTGTTGAATAGAAGTGGTGATAGCATATATCCTTGCCCTGTTCCTGATCTTAGAGGAAAAGCTTTCCGTCTCACCATTCTATATCATGTTTGCTATTAGTGTTTCATATATGACCTTCACTGTATTGAGAAAGTTTCCTTGTATTCCTAGTTTGTTGATTGTTTTTATCATGAAAGGATGTTGAATTTGTCAAAGGCTTTTCGGCGTTAATTGAGATGATTGTGTGAGCTTTTCCCTTCATTCTATTTAATGTGGTGTATTAACATTTATCAGTTTTCATATGTCAAATTGCTCTTGCATTACGGGAATAAACCCCACTTGGTCATGGTTTGCAATCCTCTTAATATACTGCAGAGTTTGCTGATATTTTGTTGGGATTTTTTTTGCATCATTGTTTATAAGGGATGTTGATTTGTAGTTTTCTTGTAATGTCTTTGGCTTTGGTGACAGGGTACTAATGGCCTTAATGAATTAAGAAATGTTTCATCTTTAATAATTTGTAAGGGTTTGAGGATTGGTATTCATTCTTGTAAAATGTTTGGTAGAATTCATCAGTGTAGCCATCAGGGCCAGGGTTTTTCTTTGTTGGTAGATATTTTACTACTAATTCAATCTCCTTACTAGTTATAGGTTTATTCAGATTTTATGTTTCTCCCTAATTTAGTCTTCATGGCTTTTGTGTTTCTGGGAACTTGTCCATTTCATATAGGTTATACAATTTGTTGGTGTACAGTTGTTCATAGTACTGTCTTATACTCTTTTTAAAAAATATGGGGCGCCTGGGTGGCTTAGTCGGTTAGGCGTCCGACTTTCGCTTAGGTCATGATCTCACGGTTCGTGGGTTCGAGCCCCGCGTCGGGCTCTGTGCTGACTGCCAGCTCAGAGCCTGGAGCCTGTTTCAGTCTGTGACTCCCTCTCTCTCTCTGACCCTCCCCTGCTCATGCTGTCTCTCTCTCTCTCCTAGAAATAAATAAAAATATTTAAAAAAAAAAATATTTCTGCAGGGGCGCCTGGGTGGCTCAGTCAGTGAAGCATCCGACTTTGGCTCAGGTCGTGATCTCAAAGTTTACAGGTTCAAGCCCCACAATGGGGTCTGTGCTGACAGCTCAGAGCCTGGAACCTGCTTCAGATTGTGTCTCCTCTCTCTGCCCCTTCTGTGTTCGCTGCGCTTTCTCTCTCTCCCAAAA
>NW_027528892.1:2780171-2790796 GCF_008692635.1 Crocuta crocuta
TCCCAAAAATAAGCTAAAAAATTTAAAAGACTTTTTAAAAAAATTTTGCATAATTGATAGTAATGTCCCCACTTCTATTTCTAATTTAGTGCTTTGAATCTTTTCTTTTTTTTCTTTTTAGTTCCATAGCCAAACGTTTGCCAGTTTTGTTGATGTTTTCAAAGAACCAACTTTTTGTTTCATTGATTTTCTCTGTTTTCCTATTCTCTATATCAATTCGGTTTAAACTTTACTATTTCCTTCCTTCCCCTAGCTGTGGTTTCAGTTTGTTCTTTTCCTATATCCTTAAGTTGGCGTTAGTTTGATTGGAGATTTCTTTTGTTATTTAGCATTATAAGCTATCAATTTGTAAGCATTTATAGCTATAAATTTCCTTGTTAATGCTGTTTTTATTGCAGGCCATAAGTTTTGATATGTTAAAATTTCATTTACATTAGAAATGAGTCATAGTTTACATATCTTTTTAAATATGTTGAGACTTAATTTTTGGCCAAACATGGTCTATCCTGGAAAATGTTCCAGGTACACTTTAGAAGAATGTGTGTGCTATTTTTGTTGGGTAGAATAGTCTGTATGTGTCTGTTAGGTCCAGTTAGTTTATTATGTTAAGTCCTCTACTTCCTTACTACTAGTTTGTCAGGTTGTGCTATCCATTATTGAGAATGGGATATTGAAGTTTCCATCTATTCCCATAGGATTGTCTCTTTCTTCCTTCATTGTGTTGCTTTTTGCTTCATATATTTTGATATGAAATATTTTTTTTAATATATTTATTTGTAGGAGAGAGAGAGAGAGCGCGAGCAGGGGAGGGTCAGAGAGAGAGGGAGACACAGACTCTGAAACAGGCCCCAGGCTCTGAGCTGGCAGTCAGCACAGAGCCCGACGCGGGGCTCGAACCCATGAACCGCGAGATCATGACCTAAGTGAAAGTCGGACGCTTAACCGACTAAGCCACCCAGGCGCCCCTGATATGAAATATTTTTATTTAAAAAAAAATTTTTTTTTTTCCTGAGAGAGATGCAGCATGAGCAGGGGAGGGTCAGAGACAGAGGGAGACACAGAATCCAAAACGGGCTCCAGGCTCTGAGTTAGCTGTCAGCACAGAG
The DNA here is from genome assembly GCF_008692635.1 of Crocuta crocuta. Lineage (NCBI taxonomy): Eukaryota > Metazoa > Chordata > Mammalia > Carnivora > Hyaenidae > Crocuta > Crocuta crocuta. Next base: position 2,781,278 of record NW_027528892.1, read on the forward strand.
CCCAATGTGGGGCTGGAACCCACTAATCGTGAGATCATGACCTGAGCCGAAGTCGGATGCTTAACCGACTGAGCCACCCAGGCGCCCCATATTTTGATATGAAATATAACCGACTGAGCTACCCAGACACCCCTAATCCTTGTTTTTTAATTGGAGAGTTTAGTCCATTTACATTAAAGGTAATTACTGATGGAGAGAGACTTCTGTCATTTTGATATTGGCTTTTTGTATACATTGTAGATTTTTTGTTCCTCATTTCCTGCATTACTGTCTTCTCTTGTGGTTAGTTGACTTTCTGTAGTGAAATGTTTAAATTCCTTTCTCATTTCCTTTTGTGTATATTATCCATAGCTGATTTTTTTGTGGTTCCCATGGGGATTGCATTTAATATCTTAAATTCATAACACTAATTTGATTTTATATCAGGAGAAAAAATTCTCCTTTACAGTTCTCATCTCTTTTAGTTGGTCATGTCACAAAATAACATCTTTATATATTGTATGTCCCCAAATTTAATAACTCTTTTAAACACATTAGTCTCTTGAATTATGTAGGAAACTAAATGTGGAGTTATAATGTGGAGTTATAAACTGAAGTTACAGTAACACTACCTTTTAAATTAATACATTTTTTAAAATAGTCTCCTAAATTATGTAAAAAACAAAAGTATAGTTGTAAACCTTTGTTAAAATAGTAGTAGCTTGGGGCGCCTGGGTGACTTAGTCGGTTAAGCGTCCGACTTTCGCTTAGGTCGTGATCTCGCGGTTCGTGGGTTCGAGCCCCGCATCGGGCTTTGTGCTGACTGCCAGCTCAGAGCCTGGAGCCAGTTTCAGAGTCTGTATCTCCCTCTCTCTCTGACCCTCCCCTGCTCACGCTGTCTCTCTCTCTCTCTCCTAGAAATAAATAAATAATATTAAAAAAAAAATAAAATAGTAGTAGCTTTTTTTTTATAGATTTTTTTTGTTGTTTTATTTCTAGGAGAGAGAGAGACAGCGTGAGCAGGGGAGGGTCAGAGAGAGAGGGAGTCACAGACTGAAACAGCCTCCAGGCTCTGAGCTGGCAGTCAGCACAGAGCTGGGAGCTGGACGCAGGGCTCGAACCCACCAGCTGCGAGATCATGACCTAAATGAAAGTCGGACGTTTAACTGACTAAGCCACCCAAGCGCCCCAGTAGTAGCTTTTTTAATTGTTCATATATTTACCTTTATTGAGATCTTTATTTTTTTTTTTTTGAAAAAGTTTTTTTTTAATGTTTGTTTCTTTTTGAGACAGGAGAGAGAGAGTGTGAGCAGGGGAGGGGCAGAGAGAGAGGGAGACACAGAATCCAAAACAAGCTCCAGGTTCTGAGCTGTCAGCACAAAACCCGATGCAGGGCTTGAACCCACAAACCATGAGATCGTGACCTGAGCTGAAGTCGGACACTTAACTGACTGAGCCACTCAGGCGCCCTGAGATCTTTATTTTTTAATATGGCTTTGAATTGCTGTCTAGTGTCCTTTCATTTCGCCCTGCAGGATTTCCTTGAGAATTTCTTGCAGGGCAGATGTAGTGATAACAGACTTCTTCAGGTTTTACATATGGGAATGACTTAATTTCTCCTGTCACTTTTAAAGGAGGATCTTTTTTTTTTTTAGCTTATTTATTTCTTTTGAGAGAGAGAGCAGGGAAGGGGCAGGGGGAGAGAAGGAGAATGAGAAGCAGGCTTCACACTCAGTGCGGGGCCCGACGCAGTACTTGATCTCATGACAACGAGTTATTGTACTCTTCGGTTTCTATTTAGGTTTCTTGCTCTTTGCTGATACCTCCATTTTGTTTATATATAGTTTTCCTGACTTTCTCCATATCTTACTTTAGCTCTTGGAGCTTAACATAGTTGTTGTAAATCACATCCAGTACATATGCATCAGGTGTTTTTTAGGACCAGTTTTGGGAGGGGTTCCAAAGCTGGACTACCATGTCCCCTGGGACTTGTTATATGGCATTGATGTATGGCAATACATGTATGAAGTATTGGCACCTTAGGAATTTCACTTGGCTTGAGGGTTCAGAGTTTTATTCACTGCCATTACATAAGCACAGTTGATTAGATCATTTCCTGCCTGACTCCTGCCCCTCCCCATCTCTTTCCAGAGGGCTAGTTCCTATTTTATAGCCCAAAATGTAAACCCTCACATCACATCACATCACATCACATCACATCACATCACATCACATCACATCACATCACTTTCTAGTGTGGTGAACCATTGCCCTGAGTCATCTCTTAAGCATGAACAATCTGGGGTCCCAAATGAGTTATCCATTTGTATAATTATCCAATCTGGAACTGATCGTGTTTCCCCTCCAGCACTTTGTCTTCTAATCCAACCACTTCCCTGGGTCTCCCTTTCATGGCATCAACAGTCCTAGGATCAGGAAAGGAATTGCTATCTTGGGATTCAGAGATATCAAGACACAGAAACACTATTTTCATCTTCATTTCTTTTGTTGTTCATCTCACCGAAATGCTCATTTTTCTCCTATGTTGGCATTACCAACAGACCTGTTTGTGTATTGGATTTATTTCAGGTGACAAAGGAAAACCCAAGACCATAGTATCTGCCATTGGTGAGCCAGCCCTGTCTGAGGGAGACCCCATCCAGGAACAAGCAATACAAGGAGTTGCAGGAGACTCCCAGAATGGCCAAACCAAGGATCAGAATGGGTCATTGGAAATGCAAGGACATTTGAGACCAGAGCTAGATCCCCAGAAAGAGAAGGTCCATGGGAAATCAAGCTCTGAACATGGCAACATAGGGACGGCTGATAATGAGTGTTCAAAGATTGTACAGGAGTCAGTCCCTCTGCGAGTTGTTGTCCATGACCATGACACATGTGGATCAGGTAAAGATCCCACGATTCGAGAAGAAGAAAATATCTTTAAATGCAACGAATGTGGGAAAATTTTTAACAAGAAACGCCTCCTTGCTCGACATGAGAGGATTCACTCTGGAGTGAAACCCTATGAATGCACGGAGTGTGGAAAAACCTTTAGTAAAAGCACTTATCTCCTCCAGCACCACATGGTGCACACGGGGGAGAAGCCCTACAAGTGCATGGAGTGCGGGAAGGCCTTCAACCGCAAGTCACACCTTACCCAGCACCAGCGGATTCACAGTGGGGAGAAACCTTATAAGTGCAACGAGTGTGGAAAGGCCTTCACCCACCGCTCTACTTTTGTCTTGCATAACAGGAGCCACACCGGAGAGAAACCCTTTGTGTGCAAAGAATGTGGAAAAGCCTTCCGAGATAGGCCAGGTTTCATTCGTCACTACATAATCCACAGTGGTGAGAACCCCTATGAGTGCTTCGAGTGTGGCAAGGTCTTCAAACACAGGTCCTACCTCATGTGGCACCAGCAGACTCACACGGGGGAGAAGCCCTACGAGTGCAGCGAGTGCGGGAAGGCCTTCTGCGAGAGCGCGGCCCTCATCCACCACTATGTCATCCACACGGGGGAGAAGCCCTTCGAGTGCCTGGAGTGCGGGAAGGCCTTCAACCACAGGTCCTACCTCAAGAGGCACCAGAGGATCCACACCGGGGAGAAGCCCTATGTGTGCACCGAGTGTGGAAAGGCCTTCACCCACTGCTCCACTTTCATCTTGCACAAAAGGGCCCACACCGGAGAAAAGCCTTTTGAGTGCAAAGAATGTGGGAAAGCCTTCAGCAATCGTGCAGACCTCATCCGACACTTCAGCATCCACACCGGGGAGAAGCCCTACGAGTGCATGGAGTGTGGGAAGGCCTTCAACCGCCGCTCGGGGCTCACAAGGCACCAGCGGATTCACAGTGGAGAGAAGCCCTATGAGTGTGTCGAGTGTGGGAAAACCTTCTGCTGGAGCACAAACCTTATTCGACACTCCATCATCCACACTGGGGAGAAGCCCTATGAGTGCACAGAGTGTGGAAAGGCCTTCAGTCGCAGCTCCTCCCTCACTCAGCATCAGAGGATTCATACTGGGAGACACCCCATCAGCGTCGGCGCCACAGAAGTGGGGAGACCCTTCAAGAGTGGGCAATCCTCCGTCAACCTCCAAGAGCTCCTATTGGGGAAAGACTTTTTGAATGTAGCCACTGAGGAAACCTCTTACCCAGAATCTGATGGTTCATACCAAAGAGAAACCCCTCAGTTTTCTTCCCTGTGAGAAGTCCTTCTGTTGCAGGATATCCTTTGTCTTCTAAGGAGTCATACTGGAAATTCACCCAGCCCAGAGCCTTATTCTTCATCTGAGAACTCATCCAGGGAGAGACCCAGTGGTTATGTGCATGTAGGAAAACCTTCAGTTGTGTCTTTTTCCTTAATTTACACTGCAGTGTTATCTCAGGAATTTTTTTCTTTTTTCTTTTTCTTTTTTGTTTTTTAAGGATAGACTTAGAACAGACAATGAACTGCAAACACAGCTTCTTTCTGACTTCCTTGCCAGGCCTTTGGCACTTTGTCATGGATTCCTTAGTTTACTTGGCAGTAGGAGGCTTTTGTTAGAGGTATAAAGGACCTAGACTTTTTATCTGTCCTGTATATACATTCATTGCTCTCCAACATCAAGAGAGGTAGACAGTTGAGGGCAGGTTCAGAAACTCATGAATGTCTTCTCTGTTCTAAAACATTGTCTCTGTTCTCAAGGAGCTTAATTTTTGTGAGAAATGTAATGGCTAAAGCCATCAAACACCTTTATACTTGAGAATACACGTATGAATGGGCACATCTTATTGCACCTGTTAAGACTGTTGAAGGCTTTGATTAAAAAAAAAAAAAGTTTTCTTCATGTGGCTTTAAGGAGCTGGTACACAGACATTTTCTTGGTCCTGTACTATTGGTTCACTTAATTGCTATAATTAGGTGGTAAATATTTTAGTTGCATAAAATGATTACTCTTTTTTTCTTCTTACTTAAAACCGATTTAGCACTCTCATTACTCTGAATTTCCACATAAAGATTTAGAGAAGCTTGTCTGTATTTATGGGGGGAAAAAAGTATCAAATTTCAATAGAAATTGAGTTAAATTGTCAGGTTAGTTAAAGAATTGTCTTCTTTATGGTGTTGTGTCTTCCAGTTCATGAACATGGTATGTCTACATTTATTTAAGTATTGCTTGTCATTTCATCACTGTTTTATAAATTTCAATAATAGGTTCTGAATGATTTTTATAAAGTTTATATTTAGGTGGTCTTTTTTTTTTATGATAAATAGATTGATTTTAAACTTTCCGTTTCCACACAAGTTTTTGTAGTATACAGAAATGTAATTAATTTTTCAATGTCATTTTGGTATTCTACAATCTTTCTGAACTGTAGGCATTTATTTGTTTTGATAGAATGCTTGGGTGTTTTTAATATAGAAATACCATCTGAAAATGGAGGTAGTTTTATTTCTTCCTTACCATCTGTATACCTATTTTCTTTTCATGGACTAGCTAGGATTTCCAATACGATGTTGAATGTAGTAGTAAGAAAAGCTGTCCTTGTCTGGTTTCTGATATTAGGGGTGGAACATTAAGTTTTTTGTCAGGTATGATCATAGAAATTTTTTTTTTTTTTTGATCATAGAAATTTCTTAATCGAGTTTAGAAATTTTCCCATATTCCTAATTTGCTGTTTTTTTTTTGTTATTGTGATTGAGTGTTGACTTTTGCCATGTGCTTTTTCTCTGCCAATTGATAGAATCATATTTTTTTCTTCTCCAGCTAGTTGATATGATGTATTACATTGATTTGAGTTTTTTTTTTTTACAAATAGTTTATTGTCAAATTAGTTTCCACATAACACTCAGTGCTCATCCCCATAAGTGTCCTCCTCTATGCCCATCCCCCCCTCCCCCCCACATCCATCAGTCCTCAGTTTTTGTCAGCATTCAAGAGTCTCTCATGGTTTGCCTCTCTCCCTTTCCCCCACCATTTCCGCCCTTCTTCTCCCCCTTGTTCCTCCATCAAGTTCCTCCTAATCCTCCTATACGTGCAAACATATGATATTTGTCCTTCTCTGCCTGACTTATTTCGCTCAGCATAACACCCTCAAGGTCCATCCATGTTGCTACACATGGCCAGATTTCATTGTTTCTCATTGCCATGTAGTATTCCATGGTATAGATAAACCACATCTTCTTGATCCATTCATCTGTTGATGGACACTTAGGCTCTTTCCATGTTTTAGCTATTGTGGAGAGTGCTGCTATGAACACTGGGGTACATGTGCTCCTATGCCTCAGCATTTCTGTATCCCTTGGGTAAATTCCTAGCAGTGCTATTGCTGGGTCCTAGGGGAGTTCTATTGTTAGTTTCCTGAGGAACCTCCACACTGTTTTCCAGAGGGGCTGTACCAGTTTACATTCCCACCAACAGTGTAGGAGGGTGCCCGTTTCTCCACATCCTCGCCAGCATCTAGAGTTCTCTGATTTGCTCATTTTAGCCACTCTGAGATTTGAGTTTTGAATGTTGAACCAGCTTTGTATTCTTGAAGTAAACCCTACTTGATTATATAATTATTTTTATATATTGTATTTCAGTATTCAATATGCTAGTATGTTGAGAAAATTTTTCTCTAATTTCGTGAATGATAATGATACGTAGTTTTCTTCCTTTTGTTCATTTTTGTTTGTTTGTTTTTTGTCTTTGTTTGGTACTGTCATTGGTTTTGGGTCTAGGTGATGGTGGCCTCCCAGTATGTATTGGGAGTGTTCTTTGTTATGTGGAAAATAGTGCATAGAATTGGTTTTATTTGTTCTTTTAATGTGTGGTAGCATTCTCCAGTGAACAATTTATGCCTGGAGATTTTTCTTTGGATGCTTTTTAATTATGTATTTATTTTATTTAATATGTATAGAATTGTTCAGAGTATCTATTTCATATTAGATGAATTTTTGTAGTTGTCCTTTTCTAGGAATTGTTCCGTTGCATCTAAATTTTCTTTTTTGTTTCAAGTATTCCTTTATTATATTGTTTATGATGGAAGAATCTGTACCTATATCTCTTGTTATATTCCTGATATTGGAAATGTGTCGGTTCTTTTTATTTTTGTTAATCTTCTGAGATGTTTATCAATTTTTTTATCTTTTTAAAGAAGCAGCACTTTATACCACTGTTTCTCCTCTGTTATCTTTTTGTTCCTAATTTCACTGGTATCTCTGTATCGATCTTTATTATATCTGTTCTTCTACCTGCTTTGGTGGTATTTTCCTCTGTAGTTTCTTAAGACGGATGCTTTGATTACTGATTTGAGATTTTTTACTTTTCTAATGTAAGCCTTACATGCTATAAATTTCCTTCACAGCACTTTCCTCACAAGTTTCAATACATTTTAATTACATTTCATTTGGTTCTAATAATTTCTTCAGTCAAGACTTCTCTAACCCGTAAATAACTTAGAAGTATATTGTTTAATTTCCTAGCGTTTGAAGTATTTTATGCTCTTTTTGTTAATGACGTCTGGTTTGTTTTATATTTGATTTGGCTGTTTAAATTTGCTGAGGTTTGCTTTAAGATCCAAGATATGGTCTATCTTGGTGAATGTTCCTATAAGGTTGCTTGAAAAGAATGTGTATTCTACTGTCATTGGGTGGTGTTTCTATAAATGTCCACATGATATTGTTGGTTGATGATGTTAATCAGATTTCCTAGTCCCTGCTGATTTTCTGTTTAGTATTTCTATCAAGAGCTGAGAGAGGGATGTTGAAGTCCTGCATTATAATTTTGGAATTGTCTTTTCCCTTTTAAGTTCTATCAGTTTTTGCTTTGAGTATTGAAAGGTCTGTTGTAGGTGCATCCACATTTAGGATTGCTAAATCATCTTGGTGTATTGATCCTTTTATCATTATTTAATGTCTCTTTTTGCCCCTGTAACTTTTTTTTTTTTGAGTATACTTTATCTGATATTAATACAGTCACTATTGCATTTTTTGGTTAATATTTTGCATTTTTTGGCTTATATTTTTCCATAATTTAATTTTCAAACTTGTCTATATCACATCTGAAGTGAGCCTCTGTGAATAGCACATATTCAGGTCATGCTTTCTTTTTACTTACTTTTCTTATTTCTTTTTTAAATTGCTGTATTTAGACCATTTAAATTTAAAGTAATTGTTGATATGTTAGGGCATAAGTTGGCTAGTTTATGATTTGGTTTTTCTTGGTTCCCTGTTTATTTTTCCTCTGTTGTTTTGGGTTTTGTTTTGCTTTTGTTTCTTGCCTTGCCTTCTTGTGAGTTACTTTAACTTTTAGAATTCTGTTAGATATATCTGTGATGATTTTGAGTATATGTCTTTGTATTTTACTGGTTATTTTAGGTATTATTTCATACATACATAATTTATTACAGCCTACAGTATCAACATCTTAGCACTTTGATGTGTAGAAACCTTATTTTCATTGGGTCCTTTTACAGAAGTATTTCCTCTTCATACACTGAGCATCATATTGGATGATGTTCTTTTTTGCTTCAACTATCAAACAATTTTTATACAACCTATGAGAAGTGTAACGTGTTTACCTCTACTTTTATCCATTCCATTGTTCTTTCTTCTTGAAATCTCAAGTTTTGTTTTTCCTGTTAACATTTCCTTTTTTGCAAACTTCTGTACAGATCTTCCTGGACTTATGATGGAGTTACATGTCGATAAACCCATCGTAAGTTGAAAATATCAAGGTCAAAAATGCATTTAGTACATGCAACCCACTGAGCATCACAGTTTAGCCCAGCCTACGTTAAACATACTCAGAATGCTTACGTTGGCCCACAGCTGGGAAAAATCATTTCACAAAAAACCTATTTGATAGTAAAGTGTTGACTATCTTGCATAATTTGTTGAATACTATACTGAAAGTGAAAAACAAAACAATGATTGTATGAGTATTTACCGTTAACATAAACATAGCTGAAAGCACACTAGGCCTAAAGAATGTTTGAAACAGGGAACTAAAATTAATTGCTGGATAATGGGGATGCTACAGAGATGAGATCATCGATTTCTCTATCTTCGGAAGGAAAGTAGCTGGTAGAAGGCACCAGGGCATCATGCTTGTTGATGATTCAACCAGTATAGTGTTCCTTAGGAAGACACCAAGTTTTGACTATGCACTTTGTTTCTTCTTTTCACCATATGTTTCTCTATAGCAAGCAACAGTGTCCTGTATCTGCCTGTCAGCTCTTGTTAATGTCTTGTAACTGATATCTATTTCTTCTAACATCCCTACCCACTGCTGATAGTGGCAGTTACCTCTATCAGTTTGTTTGCTGTAAACTTTCTTTTTTTTTTTTAATTTTTTTTTATTTTATTTCTAGGAGAGAGAGAGAGAGTCTTGTAACTGATATCTATTTCTTCTAACATCCCTACCCACTGCTGATAGTGGCAGTTACCTCTATCAGTTTGTTTGCTGTAAACTTTCTTTTTTTTTTTTTTAATTTTTTTTTTTTTTTTTTTTTTTGTGTTGTGATTGGTTTTTTTTTTTTTTTTTTTTTTTTTTTTTTTTTTTTTTTTGGTTTAAAAAA
>NW_027528892.1:2792925-2799870 GCF_008692635.1 Crocuta crocuta
AGGCTCCAGGCTCTGAGCTGGCAGTCAGCACAGAGCCCGACGCGGGGCTCGAACCCACGAACCGCGAGATCATGACCTAAGCGAAAGTCGGACGCTTAACCGACTAAGCCACCCAGGCGCCCCAGTTTGCTGTAAACTTTCTTGGTGTTTCATGTGTAACTTTTTCTGCCTCAACTTCTTTCTTTCTTCCCCCAGTTTGATTAGCTTCTCAATAGAAAGCTTTTCAACCCCGGGGCACCTGGGTGGCCAAGTTGGTTAAGCGTCCAGCTTTGGCTCAAGTCATGATGTCACCCTTGATGGGTTTGAGATCTGCATCGGGCTCTGTGCTGACAGTTCAGTCTGGAGTCTGCTTCAGATTCTTGTGTTTATCTCTCTCTGCCCCTCCCCGCTCATGCTCTGTCTCTCTCTTTCAAAAATAAATAAACATTAAAACAAATTTTTTTTTAACTTTTAAGCCTCAATGCCAGCAAGCTCAGGAATATCCTCATCATCAGTGTCCGTTTCTGGCTGTTCCCCAAGCACTAATATCTTGTTATTTATTATTTCATCAACAGCGGAATCTTTGAATGTGTTCCCATATATCTTCACAACTTTCTTCCTTTGTGCACTGCTATGTGACTGTTCCTGTGGCGATGTTCTGGATAGCATTTAGAATGTGAAAAATCTTCCCAAAACGTGGCTAGATTAAGTCATTCAGCAGTCAACATAAATGACATAAACAGTATGCTTTGAACATGGCTCTTACCCTTGGGCCATTGATGACTACAGTTGTGTTAGGTGGCAGATATGCAACCTTTACACCAGGACGCATGCCCCTGAAATGCCGGGGATGCAGAAGAATCTTGAATGGGTGGGGTGTTGTCTTGCCTACAATAGTCTCTTGCTATGTAGTAAAGCAGTTCAAAAACCAGTCTTTAGGGGCGCCTGGGTGGCTTAGTCGGTTAAGCGTCCGACTTTCACTTAGGTCATGATCTCGCGGTTCGTGGGTTCGAGCCCCGCGTCGGGCTCTGTGCTGACTGCCAGCTCGGAGCCTGGAGCCTGTTTCAGTCTGTGACTCCCTCTCTCTCTGACCCTCCCCTGCTCACGCTGTCTCTCTCTCTCTCTTTCCTAGAAATAAATAAAACATTTAAAAAAAAAAAAGTCTTTAAACAGTGCTAATGTGATCCAGGTTTTCTTGTTATGGCGATGATAAATGGGAAGCACATACTTGCTCACATTCTTGCATACTCTAGGTGGTAGAGTAGAGTGGTAGAGTGGAAAGGCTTTAATTTGAAATCTGCAACATTAATACCCACAGTAGCATTACATGACCTTTCAGTGCCTTGAATTCTGGCACTGTCTTGGGCTCTTGACTAATGCATGTATGCCCTAGCATACATTTCCAGAACAAGCTTGTTTTACTGACCTCTAATATTTGTTCTGGCAAGTATTTCTTATCCACGATTATCCTATGCAGCTCCTTCCTAAAAGCTTCAGCACCATCAGTATTGGCACTTGCTGCCTCACTGCTGACCTTCACATGAAAATTATGGTGACTCTTGAAGCATTGGAGTCTTCAAGCATACGACTTTCTGTGGACATTTGCATGCATTGGATCATCAGCATGCTCTTTTAGTGGATTGAAAAGACTTCTTGCCTTAGCCTGGATTGGCAGTGGGCGAAGCAGTGTGCACTTCCGTATTTGGTCTTCTGTCCACATGAGAAGTGATTTCTCCATGTTACCAGTTGGCCCATCTCTTTTCTTCATGATGACAGTAGATTTAACCAATACTGACCATTAATGTGGCTGACTGTTGATTGAGAAGGTCCCAACGCATACAATTGCTTGGCACCTTCATGCTAGGCATTTACCTTGAGTTTCATCTCAAGAGTAATTACCTTCTCAACAGAAGCGGGAGACACAGATGGGTGTTTTGTAGACGTGATGGGATGGATGCAAAAATACAATGTCCCAAAACTCCAGCAACAGTACAATGTAGTTTCAATAGTTTACCCTTGTGATTGCAGGGCTGACTGGGAGATGTGGCTGCTCCCAGCGTCAAAAGAGAGTATTGTACTGCATATTGTTAAAGAAAAAAAAGTCAAAATGAAGATTTGGAAGTACAGTTTCTGCTAGATGTGTATTACTTTCGCAATATCATAAGGTTAAAAAATCATAAAACCAGTGTAAGTCAGGGATCATCTGTAATTAGGTATTCTAATGAAAAAAAAATTTTTTTTTCTATAAATGTCTCAAGTCTCCTTCACTCTAGTAGTATATTTTTGTGGGCTATATAGTATTTGGGGTCAGGGGTTCTTTTAGTACTTGAAAAACATGTCATTTCCTTCTGTTCTTGGTTTCAGATGAGAAGTCTGCCATTTTGACCCATTGTTCTGTCTGCAATGCATCTTTCTGTCAAGCTGTTTTCAGAGTGGTTTTTTATTGTATATAGAGTTCAGAAGTTTGATTATGATACAACCTGGCATGAAATTTTGAGGGGTTTATTCTTTTTGGTGTTTGCTTAGCTCTGAATCTGATGGTGTATGTATGCCCTTTGCCCATTTGCAAGATTTTTAGATATTAATTCTTTAAATATTTTTCAGCTACACATTTTCTCCTCAGGACTCCCAATAACACCAGTGGTAGATCTTTTGTTCTTTCCCCAGAGGGTCCTCAGACTCCCACCCCCTCACCCCAGTCTATTTTCTCCTTGTTGCTTAGATTGATGAATGTCCATTGATTTCCTTGAGCTCACTGGATCTCTCCTCTCTCATATCTAATGTACTATTGAGCTAACCCAGTGAATTTTCATTTTGGTTTTTGAATTTTTCAATTGTTTAATTTCTGTTTGTTTCTTTTATACATCTTCTATTTCTCCGCCTAGTTTGTAGCACCAAAAAAGGACTCTGAGAAAATAGGCCAAATTGTGTAATCCAAAGTCATATTTTCTGGTGGTTTATCTTGATATTGGAATAGAAATCCTGAATTGTATGGAGGAAAGGAAGGCCTACAGCCTTCTGTGTTGGTTTCCATAAATATTTCTAAGAACAGACATTGAAATGGAGAGTGAGTGATCTGCATAATGAAGAGAAGCAATTACTAGTAATTTATATGGAAAAAATTTTTAGCATTCCCAGACCCCAAGAATAATTCCTCTTAGGCTTTTTTTTTTAATGTTTTTTTAAAAATTTATTTCTGAGAGAGACCGAGTGAGCAGGAGAGAGTCAGAAAGAGAGAGAGAGAGACTCAGAATCCGAAGCAGGCTCCAGGCTCTGAGCTAGCTGTCAGCACAGAGCCCAACACGGGGCTCGAACCCACGAACTGTGAGATCATGACCTGAGCTCAAGTCGGACGCTCAGCCGACAGAGCCACCCAGGCGCCCCCCTCTTAAGCTTTTCTGGTACCTTAGGACATATTGGTCACAGATGCACAAAATAAATTGAGATAAAGCCCAAATGCTCACAGAGACAGTTGAAAGCTCTGGTGGCTCAGTGCTGAGATGGCGTAGTTCCTGGGATGTGTGCTCCCTCTACAAGATGAATGCTTTTCCAACTTTTCTGGTAAAAGTGAAAATCCATCTTGGATTTCTTTCAGTTCGTGAAAACAGGTCACTAGTGTAGGTCTTTTGTAAAATCAAAGTGGTGTAAGCAAACTTGAAAAGCAGGAAATACCTGCATAGCCTCAAAGGGGAAAGAGGTCCCTCCTCCCCAGGGATCACTCTTCCTCTTCGTGGTTGGANAGCAAGTCTCACAGAGTTCCCTCTTGCCCTCCACGCTTCCCTTCCCCCACCCTTGAACACACAGTCTGTTACTGGGCCTGCTGCTGCTGCCCACCTCTTTGACTCGAGGGTACTTTCCTGGTTTCTGTGACTTCCTGCCCTTCTCCTTCAGAGGCTCTGCGTCTTCTTCCATCTATTAAACAATTGTGCTTCTCAGGATCCATGTGTCGCCATTGCTTACTCACTTGTGAGGTGGTCCCTGAGTGAGTTCTTCTCCCTGCCCCCGAGGCATTTTACTCCCAGTGATCTACAGAGTTCCCCCAAATCCTCGTCTCCAGGTTGATTGTTCCTCTCTGGTCATCGTTCCACACCTTGTCAGTATTCATATGTACAGAGCCTGTGTGCGTGTGTCATGTGGACTGACCGTCACCACGAGGATGCACCCATAATGATGCTGATGGCAAGCAAACACAGTGTATTCCTGTGTATCAGTCATTGTTTTCAATGTTTTACACACAGCGACTCTTAGCCTTTGCAGCAGGTCTGTGGTAGGTGAGGTTATCCCCATGTTACAGATCAGAAAACTGAGGAGCAGAAAGGCTAAGGAATTTACCCACAGTTACACATTCAGCTAAGAAGTATGAGATTAGGGATTTGAGGCCAGTTAGGGGGCCTGCAGGGTCCATGTCTGTATCCTTTCTATGTTCCTCCTTATAGGATAAGTCTTTGTTTTCCTGGTCATCATTTTTACTAAATGGATCAAATTATGTTCAAAATCCCCTTTTCTCGTTTCACTATACACCTTGGCCCTCCCTTCAGGTTGAGTGAGATAAACCAAACTTACTCTTTAACGGCTGCATAATCTGTTGTAACATAGGAAATGACAGAAAATCTCTGGATTTGAGGTGGCAGGGAGGTAGCAGATGGCTACGGGAGACATTTGGTTTTGCACTTCTTGTCTGAGGTGCTGAGAAATATCTCTTTGAATCCCACCATGTTCTGTCCTGTTGCCTGATCTGGATACCTTGCAGCTATTTTTCTTTCATCATCCTCGCGTCCAGCCAGTGTCTCATTCTCTTGTCTTAGTTTCCTCAGTAGACACTTCATGTATGTGTGTCGTAGTGAATGATCACACACAGTGGTGTACCTTTGTTGCCATGTTTGGGTCCCTCACGCAGTGTTTACACAAGGCTGTGTATATAGTTGGCACACTGTAGAGCATATGTTGACCTCAGAGAGAAACCCATGGGCTTCTGTGGTCAGATCTCTAAGACTTGAAAAGTCATAATGAATGGTGGTGTTGAAAGTCCGCCAGACTACCCGGGGTGTAATGATTTACTAGGAAGACTCAAAGGACTCGGCATATACTCAGCGGCTATGATTTATTACAGCAAAAGGATACTCAGCCAAGGGAAAAGGACTGAAGTTCTTCAGGAGTTCCAAGTGCTGAAGTTCCATCAGTGAGTTATGACAGCATCTGTGAAATGTCATACGGTAGCACATTAGAGACTCCATGCCTAGGGGTTTTATTGGACACTCTTTCTCTAAAATATAGCCAGACTTCTAGACCTCCAGAAGGATTGCAGTTTGCCAGCATAAGCCACATTGTTTACACCAACAACAGACACACTGAGCCATTTGTCATTTCTACGAATTATGGGAAACCACCTGAAATACAAGGTCCCAAGCTCTGGCCAAGAGCAAACTTTGAAGCTCAAAGGATAGCAGTCTCAGGCCTGCTCTATTAACTCTTGCTTCTTAACAGTGATGTGAACGGTACTAAAACATTGAGTAAATTCAAATATCTTTTCCAAGCGTTAGACACGATCGGCTGCAATGAAGAAGTCCTAGCTCTGAAGTGAAGGCTTATATACATATAAATGATTGTAACTTAACAATCCATTAAGTCACAGTGGATATTCTCACAAAGTAGGGTTTAATTTAGTGATGACAAAGTACAGAGACTGGTGATAAAGGCTCTTGTCTCTATAGACAAGGCTTCAGGTGATTTGACTTGCGAATATTCTCTCTTTTGACTTGATTTCAACAAAGGTATAATGGCTAGATTAATGCTGTGTATTTCCATTGAACATATGTCAGTGATTTCACATTTATTCTTTGTTTCTGCTGTTGAAACTTGTAGCCTTTGGCTCCAAAAAGAAAATCAACTATGTGGTCATACTTCTGCATCATTAAATGTGCATAACTTGAGATTAAAGATTGGTGTTGCAGGCTTCGTCAGGGTGACGGGTCTGTCCGTGTGACTGGGAGGGCGTGGGACTGTCGCGCTCCAGCCGGGAGGGCTCCCTACAGACATGAGGCAGGACACCTGTGGGAACCTGGCCTCGGGGAGTGCGAGCGGCTCCCTCTCTTCTCAGCGACGGCCTTTGCCGCCTCAGCTGTGGGGCGCGGGGGTGCCTCTGGAGCCCTCAGCGATGTCCCCCTCGAGTTTTGAGGGCTGACGACCTGTAATCGGCCTGCTCACAACTGAAGGGTCCGTGCTGAAGTGTAAACGGGCAAGTCGCTCTGTGTTGGTGGAGCGCAGTCGAGAGCATGGGCCCTCTGGTCCTCTGCCTGCTTCCACCTCCTGCCTTGCTCTCTGCACCGGATGACTCGTTTCAGAGTCCCTGTTTATTCTGCTTCTGTGGCTGGGGTCCGTGTGTCAGGCATGTGTCTGCGTTGTGAAGTTTTCCCTCTGGGAAGCTCGCTGCTCTGCAATCCACTGCCTCCCCCCTGCTCCACACAGATGTCCCCTGACACCTCGGCTCCTGCCTTCCTAGCCGGGTCCACCTGGATCCTCTGCGGTCCGCTCTCCACGCGGACCCAGAGATATGACATATGGCTCCGACTTGGTCGCGGACGACTCGCCCCGCCCCCTCCCCCTAACACGTTTCAGGACTTCCCTTCACTCCTGGGATAAACACCGAATCCTTCACGTGGCCCATCCACGGGGCCTTACCTGGTGTGGGACGTGNTACCGGGGTGCCTGGGTGGCTCAGTCAATTCAGCGTCCGACTTCAGCTCAGGTCATGATCTCATGGTTCGTGGTTTTGAGCCCTGCGTAGGGGCTCCTGACAGCTCGGAGCCTGGAGCCTGTTTCGGATTCTGTGTCCGTCTCTCTCTGACCCTCCCCTGTTCACGCTGTCTCTCTCTCTCTCAAAAATAAAATAAAAAGGGGCGCCTGGGTGGCTTAGTCGGTTAAGCGTCCGACTTTCACTTCGGTCATGATCTCGCTGTTCGTGGGTTC
>NW_027528892.1:2800274-2806310 GCF_008692635.1 Crocuta crocuta
CATGCTGTCTCTCTCTCTCCTAGAAATAAATAAAAACCATAAATTAAAAAATAAATAAATAAAATAAAATAAAATAAAATAAAATAAAATAAAATGTGCTTACCGTTTGAAGAAGGCAGAGTGGGGTATGAGAAGATTAAAATAATCCATACTGTGAAACTATTACATTCATGTCATACTTTTGTACTAATTTGATTACTTGTCCCTTCTGATCAACCGTTTGTGATAAACAACCTGTCAGTACCTTATGTCATCATCCTCACCCACGGGGGATGCCACGAGAACGTTCTCACAGACTTTTCCCCTCTCCTGCCCCTTCCATAGGCCACCTCCATGCAGCACCCAGAGTAATCTTTTTGAAACATGAATCAGGTGACATCAACACTCTACTTAAAACCCTGCCGAAGCTATCCATGTCACAGCGGGGATTTGCTTGTCTGTATTTTTTGTGTGTATCTTTGATGCTCTGAATCTGGGGCCTTGCTCACTGTAGGGAGTTGGTCTCCTCCCAGGATAAGCAGTTCTCAGAAGTAGCAAACTACTTATCTGGACTTGCCTTTCATATGCAAATTTTAGACAATCCAAAGACCCTAAGGGGAACCACCTCCTCCTCTGGCTCTTTCACTGAAAGAGACAATATTCTGTGTCCATCGCAGTGCTGGGACCAGAGGAATCGGGACAGCCCTCCCGCCTAAAGCCTGCCTGTAGTATTCAAACTAGCCAATCCTCCGCTGTCTCCCCTGCCCTGCCTTGCCTTTCCTTTGTGCAACATACTAAAGCCCGGAACCATACTTTGTCCTCCGCTGCTGCCTCCTGACCCATCCTGACCACGAGGCCCTGCGTCATGTGCCCTGCATTCTGAGTCTACAGATCTGTAAGAATAAACTTCCTTCATGGTAAGCATCTTCAGGTCTGTGTGTGCTACCGCACCAGATCAACCAGTTCGTGGGTACAGGAATTCTTTTCCAACCGCCTGGGTGGTCCGAGGCACCACGGCATCCCCATTTCTCTCTGCCTCCTCTCATTATCACTCAAACCCCTGCAGATGCAGCTCTGGCCACATTCTTGCCCCACTGCGGGCTCCCCGTGCTCTCCCCCTTAAGTTTCTTTGTCCTAGGTGTTCTCTGTGTGCCACACTGTTCCCTCAGATGGCCACCCTGTGACTCCTTCCCTCCTCAAAGTCTGTGCTCAGGTAATAAATGTCTCATTAGACTTTTCCCAACCATGTTGCATAGTGCTGCAAAACTGCTTTCATTCTACCCTCCCACGATTTCTCACCTGCTCTACATTTTCCTATTTCCACAGCACTCCCTCCTTCCGACCTATATTGTTCAGGTTTTTCATTGTTCGTGTTTTTAAACTGCTGGTTGTTAGAAGAGGAATGCATTCTTTTTTGGTATATATATGTTCTCATTGTGTAGGGCAGTCCCTGTCCAAAAAATGGACACTCAATATTGATCAAATATATGTCTGTAAATACATTTTCAAATCGTTGTGCGTGACAAAGAGAGAAGAGTGACATTGGGGTGGAGAACTACTTCAAAATTGAGAGCTATGGGGAAACCTCTATGAGGAGGTAATGGGTGACATGCACCAAGTCTCATCACCCTGGACCACGAGTCTACAATCCAGGTGTGAGTCAACACTATATCCTTCACAGCATTTTGCAAAGTGTCTTTCCTCAGCTTCTTCGGAAAGTACCTGCAGAGCGAATGTTGAGTGGACTTTACCATTAGGCTACTAAATGCTCCTGGTCCCTTGGCACCATTGTTAGGGCTGCTGGTTGTTGGCTACTCGTTCCCGGTCTCTGCTCCCAGGGACTAGCCCGTGACTCGCAGGGAACTATAGTTTCGGGGTAAGAGTTATTGTTTGGGATTAAGATACGTTTGTGCTTCTGGGGCGCCTGGGTGGCTCAGTCAGTTAAGCGTCCACCTTCGGCTCAGGTCAGGATCTTGCGGTCTGTGAGTTCAAGCCCCCACGTCTGGCTCTGCCAGCAGCTCAGAGCCTGGAGCCTGCTTTGGATTCTGTGTCTCCCTCTTCTCTGTCCCTCTTGCACCCACGCTCTCTCTCAAAAATAAATAATCGTTGAAAAAAAATAAAAAATGTTTGTCCTCCTGGTTTCAAGAGGACCTGAGAGATTCTACAAGGAATGGGACGAAGAGCTGACTGGAGCGGACACCCGTCAGAGGACGATTCCCCCTAAAGTGACAGGGGACAAACACGAAGCAGATGGCAGAAGTCCAGGGGCATGACATGTAACACATTCATGGCCAGAGAGAATCTGGGAGGTGGTGAGTTTCTCCCCTGACAGAGAGCTACAGAGAGCATTCATGGGGTTCGAGGACAAAGTTCCAGAACTGCTTCCAGCAAAGTTCTAGGGCAAATTGCTCCACAGCCTGAACCAAAAGTATTCAAGCTTCTTGGATTCCTGCAGTGTTGGATATTTGTTCTTCCCCAGGCCAGCTACTCCCAAATTTCTCTTCCCAGGTTCTCTGCTTTCCCTGAGCATAATTACTGAGCCAGCGCTCTTGAACTGGGAGTGGGGACAATGACCCACTTCTCTCTGACACCCCCATTTGGGGAGCTGAAGGAACAGTGGGGTGGGTGGGAAATAGCCTCAAGTCTTTTCAGTTGCTCTCTCAGAGTGCGGAAATCCTTCCTTTCAGTTGGGACACAAATGATAGTGTACCAGTCCTCTCAGAAGCATGGTGCCCGAGGTGGAGCCTTCAGCCCAGAAGTGGCAGCTTGGCAGAGGAGACCTCTGGAACCGTACTGGGCAGGAACTTCACCTTGGCAACAAGTAGCTGGGGGCAAGATGAGAAATGCTGACGTCCTGGCCCTCCTGGGAAGGTAACTCTCCAACTGGGAGCTGGCAGGGAGGGGTCCTGCACTCTCATCTGCACCACTGTGTAGTGGATTCTCCATCTCCCTGAACTGAGAAGGTTGAAGAATGAATGTCTCAGTTCAAATACTGCAGACTCTCACTGTTTTTACAGTATTATAGATCATCTTGAATACATGTTCTTCATTTGTTGTATAACCCTATTGTACATCCATTTCCAGACTCTTAAATCTTGTTTTGTTTTTTGCTTACTTGTCTTAAATTTTTTTTTCACCAGTTTCACTAGGGAATAAGTCCACGTAACTACTCATGTTGTCAAGCTAGAAGTCCCTCCTTGCTCTTTTTTAGTTTAAATTTTTATTTTTAAACAATTTTAGATTTACTGCAAAGTGGCAAATATGTATTTCACACTATATATAACTTCCACCCAGCTTCATCTCATGTATTATACAGATATATAGTACATTTGTCAATGTTAGGAAATTGACATTGATATTACATTGTTTACCAACTATTTGCATTTTTCCAATCTTTTCCCCCAATGATGTCCTTGTGTTGCAAGATCCCATTCCAGGACATCAAGTTGCACTTAATCATCTTACCTCTTTAGTTTTCTCTCGTCTCTGATCATTGCTTTGTTACTCTTGTTTTTCATGATCCAAGCACTTTTGATGAGTATTCATTGAGTACTATATACAATATTCCTCAATTTGCACTTATTTGATTTTTTTGTCAGTAAAATGGTGGGTTTGGGGAAGGACATCACAGTAGTGAACAGTTCTGTTGCATTGTACTATGTGGGACATGGTGTCAACAGGACATTACTAATGCTGCTAACCTTGATCACTCGGTAAGGGTAGTGTCTACCCATTTCCTCTGCTGTCAAGTTACCCTTTTCCTCTTTCCCTATTTAGTCACTAAGTCCAGCCACCTGAAATTCAAGGGAATCAAGCTCCACCACCCGAAATAGACTCTCTATGTATTACTTAGAATTCTGTAGGAAGGTTTCTCTTATCTCCCTGTATTCATCTATGTAAGAGCACTATTCTTGTTTCCTTAAAAAACAAATAAATAGAAGTACTTATAAGAAATATGTGTGTTGGGGTGCCTGGGTAGTTCAGTCAGTTACCTCTCTGACTCGATTTTGGCTCAGGTCATGATCTCTCAGTGAGTTCAAGCCTTGCACTGGGCTCTCTGCTAACAGCAAGGAGAGTGTTTGGGATTCTCTCTCTCTCTTTCTCCTCCCCTGCTTGCTCTGTCTCTCTCTCTCTCTCTCAAAAATAAACAAACACTTAAAAAGAAAAAAAATCTGTGTGTATGATTCCCTTTTATATGCATGGGGGGAAAAGAATGTGGAAGTCTACTCCTTGGTGATGTGTAGTAGTTGTGAAAGAACAGCAGGGTCAAATGCACACCCTGTTTCCATTTTTATAACTGTATGTACATTGGAAGCTGTGTTTTATTTTCTCACCTTGTCATGAGAAAAACCCCCACAAATAACCAACGATGATTTGCAAGGATTTTTGTAATATATTCTCAAAGGATTGTTGGGATTCCTAACATGACTGTTGGTGTCTTGTCTGCACCTACTTAATGCCGGGTTGGTTCAGGGTTCGCTCCTGCCCGATCCTTACTCCATCTATTCTCAGGCTTTTCTTGAGACTGGAGAGAACCGTGTTCCCAAACAGCTCCCGAATTTGCAGACCCACGCACAACCCCTGGGCCAGCGTTCAGACATGGGTCAAAGTGCCAGTGCTCGAGTCCTCAGCCCAACCTCCCCCAGCCTCGCTCACCAGCGAACATCAAGGCCCAGCACCACGTGCAGCTGAAGCTGGACCAGATACGGCGAGGGGCCAGGCGGTGCGCATGCGTCACATAGGAGGGCGGGCTTCTGTCGTCTGCGTCTGGCTCTCGCTCTTCTTACCGCTCAGGTGTGCGGCTCCCCTCCAGGAGGATTGAGAGAAGGTGAGGCGCACGAAGAAGTCACGAGCCTAACTGAGGGCCTGGTTCCCCAACGTGACACGTGCCCCGACCCTGGAGGACGTCCCCGCCTCCAGAGCCTCGATTTTCCCGGGCATGTGATGGACCGTGTCGCGCTCGCCCCTTGGCCTGAAGGGCCTAAAATTAAGGCCTCCATTTGAGCAACCTCGGGCTGCACGTAGCCCCAGTCCCAGTTCCAGGAAAAGCTTCAGATTGTTCAAGGCTAAAGCCATCTTCGGACCGCCCTCAGATCAGCTAATCAAAAAAACATTCCTATGGTCTGAGTCAAGGCTGGGAACTGCAGTTATTTTATGCAAACTAGCCAATTTCTCACCGCTTGGCTGAACCCCACTGCTGGCCCTTTGAAGTCACCTCATAATTGGTCATTTTCAAAGGTTCCTCAAAAGTTGCGATTGGGTCCCACCAAAAGTAACGAACACCTCACAGATACTGAATGGTCAAAGCTGTTACCATGGGTGCTGTACAATTGTAACTGGTGCTTATGTGATGATGCTAAAAGTACTGTAACACCCCCATCACTTACCCCTTAAAAACCCTGCTCGCTATTGTTCTTCGCTTCACCTTGCTGCCACTACATCGGTAGGCGGGTGAGCCCCTGTTCCAGCTTGTAATAAAGACCCTTTTGTACTTGCATCGGTGTCGGCTCTTTGGGGGTCTCAGGGGACTCGTGAATCCGGCACAATAGGCCCCACTGTGAAGGTGCAGGTCTGAGGCCTAACTCGGTCTCGCGCATTCTTCCACTGGACGAAATAGGCTCCGGAAACTCCCCCGCCGCTGCTGGTTTTAGGGACAAAACCACATTACCCAGAAGACTGTGCACCGCGTGTCTGCGCGCGCTGGGCCAATGACAGCCCAGAACAGAGACATTTCCTGCGGCTCGCGCCGCCAGGGGCGGGACTTCCGGTCCCTTGGACGCGTACGTCATCCGCCTGTGCCGGGCAGGTCTTCCCCAAGAGCGTCCGTGTGCCGGGCGCCTTTATGAGGCGCGAGCAGAGAAGGCGGTGAGGAGCCTAGGCCCTATCTCCGCGTACTTGTACGAGCCTGACACCCGCCCCTCATCCTCCGTAACGGATTGTCACGTGAGCGCCGCTGGAGTCTCCGGCCGGGGTCCCTGCAGCCCTGACGGCGACGCCCTGGGCCTCGAGTGCGTTTCACTGCGGGGAGACTGAGGCCGGGAGTGGACCGTCAGCCAA
>NW_027528892.1:2807220-2818959 GCF_008692635.1 Crocuta crocuta
GGTCGCCCTGCTCTGGGGCCCCTCGGCCGCCGTCTCCCCCCCCCACTCCCCCGTCCCCGCTCTGTGCACAGGGTCCCGCGATGGCGGCGGCGTGGATGGCCCCTGCGCGGGTGAGTGGACGACGCGGTGGGCATTGCCTCCTCTCTGCTGCGGAGAGGACTCCTGGGCAGCCGGATGCCAGGAAGCTGTTCGCTTCCCTTTTCTCCTTGTCGTTTGTGTACAGCACGCGGCGCTGGCTTGTCACTTTATTACCCGTAGTCCCGCGCCGGTGCTCGAGCTCCGACCGGTGTTCGGTGAGTGCCTGGAGGGTGAAAGGCGGTGCTTCCTTCCATCCGTCACTCACAGATACCGCCCGCGCCGGGACCTGCAGGTGCCCACCTAGACCTCCCGCCGACCTCCTGGGACCTTGCCTTCCGCCCTGGGGCGCTGTTCTCCCGACCCGCCAGCCTCACCGTGCTGAGTTCTCTTTCATCTCCAGCCTTTGTCCTTGCCCTGCCCCCCGCCCGCGATTCTGCGCCTGTAATTCGCGGCGGCCGGAGGGGGGCGAGGGAGCTTCCTCTCACATCCTTCTGGCCTCTGCTCAGATGTCAGGCATTTGGACAGAACTTTCCCAGCAGTTCAGGCTGAAGTGACCCCTTCCCTGCTAGCCCATCAGCTGGCATTTTTCTGTAGGGAACCTGGCAAAATTCAGTAAGCGTCCCTGGTTGAATTTGTCAGGGATGTTGTGGGAGCGAAGAGAAGGCAGTGGCAGAGGAACCGTGATCGCTGGCCTGCCTTCGGTTTTGCTGTGGGCTGACGGGCAGGCCTAACGTTTCACGCCTTTTCATCCTCACCTCCGCTGAGTTAAGTTCTGTTATTACTGCTGTTTTGCACTAGAACAACTTGAGGCTCAGAGAGTTCAGTTATCTGCCCAAATTCACTACCCACCCACCCCCTTTTTTTTTTTAATGTTTTATTTATGTTTGAGACAGTGAGTGCGAGCAGGGGAGGAGCAGGGGAGGAGGGACAGAGGATCTGAAGTGAGCTCATGCTGACGACAGCAAGCCCTATGCAGGGCTCAAACTCACAAACTGAGATCATGACCTGAGCCGGTCAGACGCTCAACCAGCAAGCCCCCAGGCGCCTCTCACTCCAGCTCTTAAGTAGCAGAAACAACCAGTGTGTTGGCCACCACAGCCTGTATTTGTACCCTCTTCTCTGCAAAAAGCAGATAGGGATACCTGGCGGTGACCCCAAAACATCGCAAGCCAAGCAGGCTTCCTTGGAGTAGGCAGTCTTGGGTGGGAGATGGGGATGTGCCATTTGAGCAGGTGGAAGTGTGTGGACAAAAAGAATATTGTTTATTTCAGGAGTCCCCAGAGGACCTGTGTGATTTCCAGGGCCTCCCCTCCCCATCTGCTGAGACATGCTGGGAGGGCCAGACTCTGGTCATTTGCTGAATCATACACTCTGCCAGGACAGACGCTGTGGCAAATCAAAGGTTGTTGTCGTGGCCGCAGCCTGCATTGTCCTCAGCAGCTTCTGTTCTCTGGGCCTGAAGTATTCTTTTCTCAGGGATAAGTGCTGTGAAGACCCAGGTAGGCGGGTTTGAGTTTCGGCAGAGTCACCAGAGGAACGAAAAAAAGACTCCAGAAGGAAAAAGAACTAGTGGCTCATTGTGGATTCTCCCTGCAGTCTGAGGAGCAGAAGGCAGTGGCACCTGATCCAGGCCTGGCCACTTCCCAGGCAGTTGCCAC
Organism: Crocuta crocuta; assembly: GCF_008692635.1. Taxonomy (NCBI): domain Eukaryota; kingdom Metazoa; phylum Chordata; class Mammalia; order Carnivora; family Hyaenidae; genus Crocuta; species Crocuta crocuta. The sequence continues at coordinate 2,808,957 of NW_027528892.1, forward strand.
CACCGCAGGTGGCTGTCCAGGAAGGTGGCTGATGATGAGTTCGCTCCTCTGCCCACATCCACCAAATTATGTTTGATGTTGGCTGAAATAACGTGACTGGGATATTTATGTGAAATGCTTCACGTCTTCATTAACTCCTTTGCTAATGGAGGAGTGTCAAGATTATGCAATTAGACCCTAGACCAGAGGGACCTCGGTTCAAATCCTGCCTCTTCTCATACCGTGTGTAAACTTTGGACCCTGATGACTGGCATGAAGGTGATAATGATACTGACTTCAGGCTGTGGCCAGTCATCCCAGGGTTTCTTTTACAAATATTTTTTTCTTTAATTCTCGAAACTCTTACCATCCAGTGAGAATTACTGTATTAATCCAGGAATTGAGGCTCGGAGAGATGAAGTGGGGCTCCCAAGTTCACATGCCAGGCAAGTGTTGATTTTAAGAGGATTCAGACCCCAGGAGTATAACTTTTGTTCCCTTAGAGGAGACAGGTAGAGCCTCCGCACAGGCAGGCACTCCGTGATGACCACTGCGTCTCGGGGTTGTTCTGTAATCATCATTACTGCCGTTTTCATTACTCTGTTCCATACTCTGGCGTCTTAGGGCCCTTACCATGCTGTGCTTCACAGTCCCCGCAGGAAGGCCCTCACCTCGGGTCCTTCTCCCCTTGACTCGCACGGGGGAGGCTTCTGTCTCCTGCGCTGCTGTAACCGAGGCAAAGCAGGATCGCAGCGTCCTTGGGGCCAGCATAGAGCTCAGCCCTCAGCGGGCGTATGGTCTCTCTGGTGCCTTGCCATCGAGAGAGGTGGGTTCTGGTTCCCATCACGAGCCCCAGGACAAACATAGCTGCCTCTGTTTGACTTTTCAGATGGCTTTGACCTTTGACGACGTCGCCATCACTTTTACTGAAGAGGAGTGGGGGCAGCTGGAGCCGGCCCAGAGGACCCTGTACCAGGAGGTGATGCTGGAGACCTGCAGGCTCCTGGTCTCCCTGGGTGAGGCGTCCCTCGTTCTGCCGTGTGGGAGACCTGTCACCTCCTCCGTTCTACTCTCGCGCTCCAGGCCCGGCCGGTCGAGAAGGCCTCGGTAGCCTGCCTCCCTCCTCTGCAAGCTTCACTGATTTTCTAGACTCCTGTCTTCCTGCCTGTTCTCCTGTGTGGGAGGGAGGGTTAGGCAAGGACATAGTTTGCTTTTGGTCACAGCCAAAGAAGCGTGTGTTGGGAGGACACGGGGTGTCTCACAGAACCCAAAGGAAGGAACGCCAGCTGGGCCCCTTGAGTTCCTGATCCAGGAACCTCCAGAAGCACGATTATGCCCGGGCTGCCAGGGCTTTCGTCCCGACTCTCTCTGTAGGTTTGCGTGTGTCTCTGTCTTTTCACAGTGACTTTTTCTGCCACAGCTGTTTTACAGCAGGAAGCGGTCGCCCTTGCTGTGTGAGGCCCCGTGCTCCGTCTGTCCTCTCCCTGTATGCTCTTCGATCGTTTCATTCTCCCGACATGCCGTCCTCGGCGAGTACGGAAATAGGGCCACTGCCCCGCGTCCCTCTAAAGCTTAATCCGTTCAGTTTAAAAGATATCTCGTCATTGTGAAAAGCTCTCCTGCATTTTTTTTTAACAGTTTATTGTCAAGTTGGTTTCCATATAACACCCAGTGCTCATCCCTACAAGTGCCCTCCTCCATGCCCATCTCCCCCCACCCCCCATCAGTCCTCAGTTTGTTCTCAGCATTCAAGAGTCTCTCATGGTTTGCCTCCCTCCCTTTCCCCCACCATTTCCGCCCTTCTTCCCCCCTTGGTCCTCCGTTAAGTTCCTCCTAATCCTCCTATACGTGCAAACGTATGATATTTGTCCTTCTCTGCCTGACTTATTTGCCTCAACATAACACCCTCAGGATCCATCCATGTTGCTACACAGGCCAGTTTTCATTTTTTCTCATTGCCATGGAGTATTCCATCGTATAGATAAACCACATCTTCTTGANGGCTCAATATTTTAAATATGTCGTTTCTTTTCTAAGTTAGTACATAAATTTAATTCTACGTTTTAAAAAATACTATATTTAAATTATTTGGGATATGGTTACATCATATAAATATTAGTGGGTTTTTTTTAAGTTTATTTTTGAGAGAGAGAATGTGTGTGCGCCAATGAGAGTTGGTGAGGGGCAGAGAGAGAGGCAGAGAGAATCCCAAGCAGGCTGCATACTGTCATCATGAAGCGCATTATGGGACTCAAACATGAAAACCATGAGATATGACCTGAGCTGAAATCCAACCCCTGGTTGGGTTTTGTTTTTTTTTCTCCCTCCTTAAGACTTCCTAGTGGCGCCTGGGAGGCTCAGTCAGTTAAGCGTCCGACTTCAGCTCAGGTCATGATCTCACAGCTCGTGGGTTCAGGCCCCGCTTGGAGCTCTGTGCTGACAGCTCAAAGCCTGGAGCCTGCTTCAGATTCAGTGTCTTCCTTTCTCTCTCTCTGCCCCTCCCCTGCTCATGCTCTGTTTCTCTCTCTCTCTTAAAATTTTTTTTAAAAAATTAAAATACTTTTTAAAGAACAGTTTTGGGTTCATAGCAAAATTGAGAGGTTTCGCCTAAACCCACTGCCTCCACACCTGCACAGCCTCTCACATTATCAACCCTCCTCCCAGCGCGGTGCATTGTTACAGTCAATGAACCTGCTCTGACATCCTAGTCCCCCAAGGTCCATAGTTTACGTTAGGGATCACTCCTGGTGTTCTGCATTCTGTGGGTTTGGACAAACGTGTAATGACAGGTTTCCAGCCCTGGAGGACCCTGCAGAGTATTTCCACTGTGCTAAAAGTCCTCTTTGCTCTGCCTGGTCATCCCTTCTCCCACTTCTCTTCACCAACCCCTGATCTTTTTGCTATCTCCATTTGTGTTTTCCAGAATGTCCTATAATTGTGTTCTATCCAATATGCAACCTTTTCAGATTGACTTCTTTCACTTAGTCATGTGCATTTAAGGTTCCTCAGTGTCTTTCCATGGCTTGATAGCTCATTTCTTTTCAGTGCTGAATACTGAATTGTCTAGATGTACCACAGTGTATCCATTTACCTGCAGGAGAAAGTCTCACTTGCTTCCAAATGTTGGCAATTAACTATAAAGCTGTTGTAAATATCCACGTGTAGGCTTTTATGTGGACTTTTGGATAAATACCAAGGAGAGCAATTGCTGGATCTTTGGAACTTACGGTAAAGTCATGTATACCTTTCTCTTGTCTTGTTACGTTTTCTTGTCTTGTTACATTACTTGGTACTTCCAGTATTTTTGTAGATGTCCTTTATCAAATTGAGCAAATTTCCCTCCATTCCTCTTTTACTTAGAGTTCTTTATTGTGTGTGTATTTTTTTTAAGTTCATTTATTTATTTTGAGAGAGAGAGAGAATGAGCCGGGGAGAGGGACAGAGAATCACAAGCAGGCTTCGTGCTGTGAGCACAGAGCCAGATGCAGGCCTCAATCCCATACACTGAAATCATGACCTGAGCATAAGTCAGGAGTCAGACACTTAAGTAACTAAACCACACAGGCTCACCAGAGTTGTTTTTCTTTTTTTTCATAATGAAGGGATGTTGGATTTTATCAAATGCTTTTCTGCATTATCAGTGTGATGTGTGGTTTTTCTTCTTTAGCCTGTTGATGTGATGGATTATGTTAATTGATTTTTAAGTTTTGAATCAGGTTTGCAAATCTGGGATAAATCCCACTTGGTTGTGGTATATAATCTTCTTATACACTGTTGGGTATGATTTGTTATATTTTGTGGAGGATTTTTTTTTTTTACGTCTATATTCATGAGACATATTGTGCATACTTTTCTGTAATGTCTTTATCTGAGATTAGGGTAATGCTGGCCTTAAAGATTGACTTAGGAAATATTCCCTCTGCTGCTATCTCTGGGAGAGATTGTGAGGAATTGGTAATTCTTCCTTCAGTATTTGTAAAAAAAAAAAAAAAAAATTTAATGTTTTATTTATTTTTGAGAGAGAGAGACACAGAATGTGACCAGGGGATAGGTAGAGAGAGAGGAAGACACAGAATCTGAAGCAGGCTCCAGGCTCTGAGCTGTCAGCACAGAGGGTGATGCCGGGCTCAAACTCATGAACCATGAGATCATGACCTGAGCTGAAGTGAGATGCTTAATTGACTGAGCCACCCAGGGACCCCAATTTCTTCTTTCAATATTTGGTAGAAGTCACCAGTGAACCCATCAGGGCCTGGTATTTTGTTTTTTGGAAGGTTATTAACTATTGATTCAATTTCCTTAATAGACATAACCTACTTGGACTCTCTGTTTTTTCTTGTGTGAGTTTTGGCAGATTGTGTCTTTCAAATGATAGGTGCATTCATCTCAGTTATTGAATTTCTGAGCATAGAGTAGTTGATAGTATTCTTTTAATATCCTTTTAATGTTCATAGGATCTGTAATTTGTGTCCTCTCTCTCTTTTTTTTATGATTTTGGTTTTATTGATTTTCTCTGTTTTCTGTTTTCAATTTCATTAATTTCTGCTCTAATTCTTATTTCTTTTGTAGTGTTTACTGAGCACATAATTTGCTCTTTGTCTAGTTTCCTGAGGTGGAAATTTATATAATTAACTTTAGATGTTTCTTTTAAAAAATATTATTTCTATGTTATAAATTTACTGCTTAGCACTGCTTTGCCGAATTCTACAATTTTGCTAAGTTGTTTTTTTTAAATTTTTTATGTTTGTTTTTTGCTTTGAAGTTTTTCTTTTTTTCAGTGATCTCTACACCCAAAATGGGGCTCGAAGTCATGACCGCAAGATCAAGAGTCACATGCTCTTCCAACTGAGCCAGATAGGCACCCCCTATTTTGGTTTTTATTTAGTTCAAAATGTTTTGTTGGTTTGTTTGTTTTTTGTTTTACTTTCTTGAGACTGCTTCATAGACCCACATGTTATTTAAAAATGGGTTGTTTAATCTTTACCTATTTGGGAATTTTCCAGTTATCTTTCTGTTATTTAACTTCTGGTTAATTACTTTGTGGTCTGAAGGCAGGCATTATATGATTTCCGTTCTTTTTAAATTTTGGTTAAGGTGTGTTTTATGGCCCAGAATATGATCTGTTATGGGGAATGTGTATTCTGTTTTGGGATGAAGTAGTCTATAGATGTCAGTTATATCCAGTTAATTGATAGAATTGTTCAGTTCACCTGTGGCATTACTAATTGTCTGCCTATTGGATCTGTCCATTTTAAAAAATTTATTTATTATTTATTTTGAGAGAGACAGAGACAGCAGGGCACAAAGGAAGAGAGAGAGAATCTCAAGCAGGCTCCTCACTGGCAACACAGAGCCTGACATGGGGCTCAGAGTCACGAACCTACAAGATCATGATCTGAGCTGAAACCAAGAGTTGGATGCTCAACCAGCTGAGCCACCCAGGTGCCCAGGATCTGTCCATTTCTCATAGGGGGGGTAGTGTGGTCTCCAACTTTGATAGTGGATTCATCTATTTCTCCTTGTCCTTCTTGTCGTTCTGTCAGGTTTTGCCTCACAATGTTTGGTGACAGACACGTACAGATTAAGGAATTTTATGTCTTCTTGGCAAATTAACCCGTTTATCATTTCATAATGCCTTCTTAATCCCTGGTAACTTTCCTTGCTTTGAAGTCTGCCCTGTCTGAAATTAATATAGGTACGCTTGCTCTCTTTCAACTAGTGTTACCATATTCTGCTAACAGATTGTATATTTTTCTCCATCCATTTACTTTGAACATGTATGTGTCTTTATATTTACCATGGGTTTCTTATAGGCAATCTATAGTTGAGTTTTATTTTTTGATCCACTCTGACAACCTCTGTCTTATAATTGGAGCATTTAGAAAAAAACACTCCTGTTCCCAGTGATCGTGGATATAGAGGGATTCATAGTTACCGTGTTTGTCACTGTGTGCTCTTTGTTGTCCTTGTTCCCATTTTTGCATTCCAGTCTTTCAGCCTGGAATACACCTTTCTCTCCGCTCAGAATACTCAGCCACCTGCCTACCTCAGTCTATGAGCAGAGATGCTGTTGGTGAAATGAACCTACCAGGTGGGGTGCCATCACCTGGGAAGGGCTTAAAATCTCCTCATGCCCAGGCCTCACCCCAGAGATTTGGTGGAAATTAGTCTGTGGTGGCAGCGAAGTTCACCAGGTATTGGCTGGCGCACAGGGAGGCTGAGGCCCCTGACTAGACTGATTAGAAAGTACCTTCAGGAGATAGGTGTAAACAGCATTGAGATTCTACAGGATGGGGATCAAAGGGAATTGGTGCCGACTGTGGAGCCGCCGCTAATGCCTACAGTCTTTGGGGTCCAGCGACAGCGTTTTATGCCGCTGGTTTCCAGGTCACATCATTTTATTTGCATGGATGGGAGCAGCTTTAATCCGAGAACTTCTCCAAATTCTGATGTCCGAATTTGGATCACGAGATTTCTTTCTTCTCACAAGAATCTCCACGTCCTCTTTCTCTCTCCGCAAACAGGCTTTTCTCTGCCCAAACCAGAGCTGATCTACCCGCTGGCGCAGAGCCCAGAGTTATGGACGCTGCAGAGAGGCCTCTTCCCTAGCGTCTGCCCAGGTAGGTGCCAGCAGCTGGCTAGGTGGGGTCCTGGCAGCTCGCAGACGGGCACAGTGATTAGTGCCCCTGGAGTTTGTGGAAGTTTTACTGCCGTGGCCTCTCTAGAGGCTTAGGATGCATGGAGCCTTGTAACCTGAGATCCTTGTGCCCATACCCCACACCCCATCACAGTGTCCAGCCCTCCTGGGGAGGTGTGGGGCCTGCTAGGTGACAAGTTCAGGCTCTTGGCTCAGGCTACGGGGACATAAAAACTAGCTGTGACACATGGCAGCCTTGGGCCCCAGAAAAGGTGCATCATCTCAAGGTGCCTTCATATAAGTTCAGCCACTGTAGACCCAGCTGCTCTAACAGGTGCATTCCAGAACCTTGGGGGCTCAGCATATGAAAAGTACTTCTCTCACCCAAGGACCGCATGGGTCCGCCTGCAGCTGTGTGCCACACAGTTACTGAGGGACCCAGCTACCTCCTGTCGTCAACATGAGACACTTGGGTTGTCCTGGCATCTTCCAACTGGCAGAGAGGAAATGACAGAAGAAAGGGTGGTGTCGTGCCCACTATTTCTTCTCACATTCTGTATGGCCATGCTTAGGTGCCTGGCGCTAGGAAGTGAGGCTGTGTCCAAGTACAGGAGCCAGTGGTTTGGTGAGTGTAGTCTCCTCCACTCAGTCTGTTCCTGAAAACTGCTGGCAGTCATAGTCTCTACCTCATTGGGTTATTTGAGGATGAACCAGATTGTGTGTGACACTGGCTCACACTGGCCCTGACCCACAGTGTGTGAATGGTTCAGCAAGAGTAAGCTGTCAGTGCTACTCACATTACAATTTTAGTCCTCGTGAATACCGATCATAGTTCCAGTTTCCATCTGAGCTGCATGGAAACCAGCTGTCCTCTGCATGTCACTCTTTCCCACCTTCTCCATTCACCCACTCTCCAAGGGTCCATTAGACACTCAGAAGCACGCCCTGGCTCCGTATCTTCATACCCCTCCCGTTTGCTCCAACTTCAAGGTAACAGTTCACCTTCCGTTCCCCAAATTTGGGCTTCTGAGGCCCTGGGGATATCAGGTGGTGACTGGTGCCACCACAGAGCCAGGCTCTCCCCTCTGGTGATCCTTTGGTCTGTTCAGCCCCTCAGAGTCTGTTCCCAGCCTTCGCCCTTGCCCCTAGTCTCTCTGTGAATGTGTGAAAGGCACTTCACCTCAATGTGCCTAAGAGGGAGCTCGTAATTTTGCTCGCTACTCCCGCCTCCCGTGCAGGTCAGAAGGCTGGGTGCGACTTCAGATCACTCCTCAGCCCTTCGTCTCCACCAGCCCCTACAGCCGGCCATCCTGTCCGTTTCACACGAACGTCTCCACCGCCTCCCCTACTACTTGCAACCCGTCCCCACACTTCTAAGGCCAGCTGGTCTCCCTGCGCCTGCTGCCTCTGATCTGCACCGTCCCCCACACTGGCTCCCCCAGCCACTCAGACCTTGTTTCAGACCTTCACCTCCCCTCCACCCCCCCGCCTGCCCTCCACTGATGTCTCCGTCTATTTTCATGTTAAAAATCATCTGCTCTTCTGTTGCTTGATCTTGAACCCTTACACATGGATCTAAATCTCTCCTGTGTGCAGCTTTCCTTCTCACCCCTCAGTGGGGCCCTTGACCCCGACCTTGGCCAGTCCCTGCACTAGCGTCCAGATCACACCTTTTCAGGGAACTTGTTTCTTTACTTCTTTTCTGCCTCTTCTGCAAGTTTATCCAGTCTGTGCTCAACACAAAAATGTGCTCAATTGCCTCAAACTTGGGGAAAGTAAATTAAAAAGGCTTAATGCCTCTCCCGTGTCTGCACACTGGCGTCAACCCCACTTTCCCTGTATAACCAGTCTTCTTGGAAAAGTTGTCTCCTTGCGAGACACATCTATGTTTGTGTTCCATACCTCCTGTTTCCTATTATTTTCTTGCGCTTTTTGAATGACGTGTAACTCATGCCGTGTTGTGCAAAAGCCTTAAGATGTCAGCTTGCTGAATCTTTGTGTATGTATAAACCCACATAACCACCACTGTGCTAATATATACCATTGTGCCCCCTTATCTGCGGTTTCACTCTCTGCGGTTTCAGTTACCTGCGGGCAACTACGGTCCAAAAGCAGATGATCGTCCTTCTGATGTATGAGCAGAAGGTAGTAGTAGCCTGATGCTGTATCTCACGCCTGCGTCGTTCACCTCCCTTCATCCCCTCATGTAGGCATTTTATCATCTCACAGCACCCCAAGAAGGGTGAGTGCTGTACGATAAATTATTTCCGGATAGAGACCACATGTGTCTAACTTTTATTCCAGTGTTTGTTACAATTGCTCTATTTTATTCTTAGTTATTTTTGTTAATTTCTTATGTGTCAGATGAATAAATTAAACCTTAGGTAGTGTGTACAGGGACAAAACATAGCATATATAGGATTGATACTACCGGCGATTTCAGGGACTCACTGGGGGTCTTGATACAGATCCCCCACGGATAAGGGGGACGGCTGTGGAAGATTTCCAGCACCTTGTCAGGGTCTCATGCCCTCAACAGCACCTGCTGGGTGGCCCCTATCTAGCCCATCAGCGTAGATATGTTCTGACCGTTGAAGCCCACCGTGTGCTGTCTGTGTATCTGTCTACTCTTGGTCATCATCATGTCTGCGAGATTCTTTTCATGTGGTTGCATATAGTTGTTTTTCACTCTCAATACGGTGTAATGTCTGCTTGTGGGAAAAACTGCCATTCGTCTATCCCTTCCCCTCTTGACAGGCATTCCTGTTGTTTTCAACGGACTGCTGCTGAGAACATCTTGTCATGTGTTTCGGTGCCGATAGGCACTGATTTCTGTGAGGAACAGACTCTGGTATGTTTCCGGGTCAGATTGGCTCGACTGGAGACTGCTAGGCAATTCTNTTCCTCCATGCGACAGCACAGAAAATGTTCTTGATACAGTCACCACTTTGTTCCCAGTTCCCAAATACCGCAGCAACCATCGCGATAATGGGTAATGGCCCACAGTTTACCGAGTGCCCCTGTAGGGGCTGGCGCTGTGCCGAGCGTTTTACAGGCCTGTTCTCCAACTTCAGGGTGGTCTGTGAGGCAGAAGAGGAGTCTCTCGGTGTTTCCGACCAGGAGGTTGAGAGGGGAACAGCTGAGTAGTTTGGGCAACACCTGATCACTTGGTACAGCCAGAACTTGAGCCAAGGGTTCTGGCTCCAGAGCGGACACTTAGCCTCCGTGCCGTGTGAGCTTCTAGTGTGGCACAGACTCTCCCGATTGTGTCGTGGGCATCCGGCCCTCTTGGGGTCTCTTCCTTAATCTCCCGGGACCTTCCTTGTGTCCTCGCTCTGGTGGCAACTTTAATGTTGGCTCATCAGGCCTCTCATGGACCGTGCTTTT
>NW_027528892.1:2819011-2849783 GCF_008692635.1 Crocuta crocuta
TTTATTTCGAGAGAGAGAGCATAAGTGGGGAAGGGGCAGAGAGAGAGGACAGATCTGAAGCAGGGTCTGCACTGATAGCAGAGGACCCAATGTGGGGCTCGAAGTCACAAAACAAGATCATGACCTGAGCGGAAGTCAGACACTTAACTAACTGAGCCACCCAGGTGACCCATGGATCATTCTTTTTATTCTTCAGTACTCTTCACGGTGAATACATACATTCTTACACTGTCAGTTGACATGCTTCCTAATTAGGTCCCAGATGTATAGTATGTGACTAACACATGATAAACAGAGCTAATGGGGGTTATGTTTTGCTCAGTGTCTGGCACCATACTGAACACGGTCCACATAGCGGACATGGGAAATGCAGGACTTCACTTCATCCTCACGGAGTCCTGCAGGCCAGACTTTTTGTTTTAGCTTTATTCTAGAGAAGACAGAATGAGGGCTGAAGGAATTTGAATGCCTTGTGAGGTGCCATAGAGCTAATACTGAGTCCTTGTGGGACTTGGGCCTAGGATTTCTGTGGTCCAAGACCATGATCTTTTTTTTTTTTTTTTAATGTTTTACTTATTTTTGAGAGAGAGAGAGAGAGCAAGAGACCGAGCATGAGCAGGGGAGGGGCAGAGAGAGAGGGAGACACAGAATCCGAAGCAGGCTCCAGGCTCTGAGCTATCAGCACAGAGCCTGACGTGAGGCTCGAACTCACAAACCATGAGATCATGACCTGAGCTGAAGTTGGACGCCCAACTGACTGAGTCACCCAGACTCTCCCCAAGACCGTGATCTTAACTGTAATACTGCTATGACCCTTAAGTTTTGTTTAGTGGACCCCAGGTACAAATTTCAGTTAATCCTAAACCTTGGTTTATGACACACTGTCATCACGGATTCATGACCTTGATTCAATGCCCTGATTAAGTGATGTATTAACTAAGGTATTTGCTCATTCATTTCTTTTTGAAAATAACGTGCTTTAACACCACTGAACTGAAGAATGAGACCATTGCTCATACCCGCTGCTGGTCGGCCTGTACTGCTCTAACAAGAATGCCACAGACCGGCAGCTTTGCCAACATTTATTATCCATGGTTCTGGAGGCTGGAAGTTTAAGATCCAGGTGCTGACGGATCTGGTTTGTGGTGAGGGCCCTCTTCCTGGCCACTTGCAGATGGCGTTCTCTTGTGTCCTCACATGGCACAGAGAAGATGCAAATGCTCTTGTGTCTCCCCTCGTGAGGACACCAGTCCTGCGTCAGGGGCTGCACTCTGACGGGCCCATCTCTGGAGCACTGCACTTCCTGAGTCTCAGAAGACTCTGCCTCTGTTGATTCCGTTAACTGAGGCTGAAGTGGCATTCCTGCTTTCTCTGTCGGACAGCTTCTAGCGCTCCCTGTGCGGGAAGCCTCCTTGACCGCTCCTGGCTGCCGCATGGGCTGCCTCAGGTGCCCCTCCGCTGGCCTCTTGTAGCACCTGCAGATGTTCTTGCTTGGGGCAAACCCAGCACACACACAACATTACTCTGTTTCCCTGTCCCTAGCTTCCAGACACCCTTTCCCCCATCTGTCCTCTCCCTCTGGGTTTCCCCTCAAAGGTTTCAAGAGTTGAAGGTCCAAAAAGAAGAATTGCAAACTGGGTTTCAGAGATTTGAAAACACATCAGGCACAGAACCACTGTTTCCCTTTCCTTGTTCCCACTGAAATGGCAATTTTGATTTTCTGTACTGCCATCTCTAATAGGCCTTTCTGTATATTGTATTCCCTTCAGGTGACAAAACAAAACCTGAGACCACTGAGCCTTCCCCTTCTCACCTTGCCTTGTCTGAGGACATCTCACCACAGGAGCGACTGACTCCACGAGCCAGGAGTCAGGGTAGGCCGTCAGATACGCTGGAAGGCCTACTGGAACCAGGGATGGACCCCCTGATAGAGAAGCTCCCTGGGAGCATGAAGCCCGAACGTAATGGTTTAGGGACAGATGATGGTTTACACTCAAGGATTGTACAGGAGCTGATCCCTGCAGGACATGCCCTCCGTGAATATGACTCACAGTTACCACTGAAAGGTCCCTCGATTCATGAAGGAAAGCGTCCCTATAAGTGTGCGGAATGCGGGAAGGTGTTTACCAAGAACTACTTTCTTATTCGACATGAGCGGGTTCACACTGGCGTGAAGTCCTATGAATGCACCGAGTGCGGCAAAACTTTTAGCAAGAGCACACACCTCCTGCAGCACCACATGATCCACACCGGGGAGAGGCCCTACGAGTGCATGGAGTGCGGGAAGGCCTTCAACCGCAGGTCACACCTCACAAGGCACCAGCGGATTCACACCGGGGAGAAGCCTTATAAGTGCAGCGAGTGTGGAAAGGCCTTCACCCACCGCTCCAATTTAGTCTTGCATAATAGAAGCCACACTGGAGAAAAACCCTTTGTGTGCAAAGAATGTGGGAAAGCCTTCCGAGATAAGACAGGCTTCCTTCGACACTACATCATCCACACAGGAGAGAAGCCCTTTGAGTGCATGGAGTGCGGGAAGGCCTTCAACCGCAGGTCACACCTCACATGGCACCAGCAGATTCACACTGGAGTGAGACCCTTTGAATGCAACGAATGTGGGAAAGCCTTTTGCGACAGCACAGACCTCATTCAGCACTATGTCATCCACACGGGGGAGAAGCCATACAAGTGCCTCGAGTGTGGGAAGGCCTTCTACCGCCGGTCACACCTCAAGCAGCACCAGCGGAGTCACACCGGGGAGAAGCCCTATGTGTGCACCGAGTGTGGAAAGGCCTTCACCCACTGCTCCACTTTCATCTTGCACAAAAGGGCCCACACCGGAGAAAAACCCTATGAGTGCAAAGAGTGTGGGAAAGCCTTTAGCAACCGGTCAGACCTCATCCGACACTTCAGCATCCACACTGAGGAGAAGCCCTATGAGTGCATGGAGTGCGGGAAGGCCTTCAACCGCCGCTCATACCTCACGAGACACCAGCGGATTCACAGTGGAGAGAAGCCCTATGAGTGCATGCAATGCGGCAAATCCTTCGGCCAGAGGGCAAACCTCATTCGACACACTGTCATCCACACGGGGGAGAAGCCCTATGAATGCAGTGAGTGTGGAAAGGCCTTCACCTACTGCTACACTTTCATTTTGCACAAAAGGGCGCACATTGGAGAAAAGCCTTTTGAGTGCAAACAATGTGGGAAAGCCTTCAGCACTAGGAAAGACCTCATCCGACACATCAGCATCCACGCTGGAGAGAAGCCCTACGACTGCATGGAGTGTGGGAAGGCCTTCAACCGCCGCTCGGGGCTCACGAGGCACCAGCGGATTCACAGTGGAGAGAAGCCCTATGAGTGTGACGAGTGTGGGAAATCCTTCTGCTGGAGCACAAGCCTCATCCGACACTCTGTCATACACACTGGGGAGAAGCCCTATGAGTGCAGTGAGTGCGGAAAGACCTTCAGTCGCAGCTCCTCCCTCACTCAGCATCAGAGGATTCATACTGGGAGACACTCTGTCAGTGTCAGCGCCACAGAAGTGGGGAGACCCTTCATGAATGGGCAGTCCTCTGTCACCCTCTAAGCGCTCCACTGGGAAAAGACTTTGAATGTAGCCACTGAGGAAACCTCTTACTCAGAATCTGATCGTTCATACCAAAGAGAAACCCTTCCGTTGCAGGTGATCTGTTGTCATCTGAGGAGTCATACTGCAAATTCACCCAGCCTAGAGCCTTATTCTTCAACTGAGAACTCATCTAGGAGTGTGATCCAGTCATTCTCATGCACCTAGCATAACCGTTGGCCCCATCTTTCTCCTCAGTTTACACTGCGAAATTGTCTCAGGGATATTTAAACAAAGGAGGAGGTGATATAAAAGAGTAACAGAAGCACAGTTTCTTTCAGACTTCTGTGACAAGCCTGTGGCAGTTTTTGTTCCTTATCTTATTTGGGGAGGGGGAGGTGTTTCAGACATCAGAGAGCCTTGTCCACTTTGCTTTGTACATACCTTTACTGCTGTCCATTGTCAGGGCAGTTGGGACACTTGAGGGTGTGTTGAAAACCTTTATTTTTATATTTTTTTCACAGTCACTAAGTTGGCTTTATTCAACTGTCACCCATAGGACAGGGTGCCTCCTGGGCCCCACAGTCCCTTGAAAACCTTTATTGAAGGCCTTTGCTCTACAGCATTATCCCTGCCTTTGAGTAGCATAAGTCTTAATGAGGAATATGAAAACTTGATTTATGAAAGACTTTTATTTCAGGAGATAAAGATGTATGACTGGGCCCACAGTAGCACACTCTTATGACTTTGATTCTTTTTTTAAACAAAATAGTTTTTTTTTGCAGGTGTACTTAACCATCCACTTATACTTGCTTTTGATCTAGTTGTTTATTGTGGGGTTTTTTTTCCTGTATTTTTCTTTGCAACAAGGATGCAGTGTAGCTGTGTGACCTTCTCAGATGAATCCTCTGATTGTGGTTCCTGAGCTTCTCCAGTCCTCCCTAGAGAGGGTTCTCCCACTATCTACCTCATTGGTTTTCTGTGGGTTGAATTAGAGCCAAAACAAAATAAAACACATAGCTAAATTAAGCTAAAAAAAAAATAACTCGAAAAAGCAGAGAGAAAGAATCCCATTTTTAATCTTACAAAAGGTTGTGTGAGGATTCACTGTTGAGGAAATTGACTAGAATTAACAGATGAAATGGGCATGTACACATGCAAGTGTGTGTGAATTTCACAGTTGTTTCCGTGGTCTTAGTTCTGGTATAACTAACAACTAGTACCTTTATCAGCGTCTTTTGGAATTCCTTCTTTGTTTTTTTTTGGGGGGGTTTTGTTTTGTTTTGAGCTACATGTGATAGTATTACCTCACATTAAGAAATATGCTGTACAGAAAGATGTAAAAATAATCACACATTAAAAAAAATAATAATCACGCATTCACTTTGAACCCTCCGTAGGGCCTCCTAAATAACCACAGGTGTACTTTTGTATTGCCATTGTAGGCCAAGTCATTTTTGTTACATTGATTCATGGCATTATTATGAAGGCACCTCTTAATCCTTTTTGAGTCATGTCTAAGAAGTCTTAAGGAAGCTCTCTGTCCTGTATACTTTCTCCTGTGTTTTCTCCTAAAAGTTTTATAGTTTTACCTTTTGCATATAAATCTCTAATCCATGGTGAGTTAATTTTTGTATTTCCATGTGAGGTTTAGGTTGAGTTTCTTCCTTGAATTTTTGCTTAAGGGTGTTCAGTTGACTGGCACCGTTGGTTGAAAACTAGACTACAGTTTTCAATACTACAGTATTATGCCTCCCCTGAATTATGTTTACTCCTTAGTCAAAAATCAGTTGGGCATATTTATGTTGGTCTATTTCTGAGTCTGTATATTATCTCATTGATTTGTATGTCTAAACTTCTGCCAGTACCAAACTATCTTGATTACTGTAGCTTTCAGTAAATCTTAAAATTGAGTGAAGTGATTTCTCTCCCTTTATTCTTTTAAAAAATTGATTTAGCTTTCCATATCAAATTTTTTTCCTTTGGCTTTCTATATACACTTTATCATGTGCTTGTCTGTATATGAAAATATCTTGCTGGGAATTTGATAGACATTTCATTAGTCTATGGATCATTTTGGTGAGATTTGGCATCTTTATTATTTTGACTCAGGGTCCATGAACACGGTATATCTCTTCATTTATTTAGATCCCTTTGGTTTATTTCAAGTGTTTTTGTAATCTTCCACTTGTAGATCCTGAACGTACTTTGTTAGATTTTTATTTAGGCACTTTTTTTTTGGAGTCACTGTATGTTATATAGAGGTTTTAATTCCAGTTTGCCCATGATCATTACTGTTACAGAGAAATATGATTAATTTTGATATATGGACCTTGCCTCCTGCAACCTTGCTGAATACTTATTCTAGCAGATTTTTTTGTAGATTCCTCAGGATTTTCTTCATAAACAATAATGTTATCAGCACATCATAAACATCTTTTGTCTTCTTCCTGATATGTATCCCTTTCATTTCCTTTTCCTGTCTTTATTGTACTAGCTAGAACTTGCAGTGCAATGTTGAATAAAAGAGTGAAAGAGGACATACTTGCCTAGTTTGTAAGGTTAAGAAGAAAACATTCAGTGTTGGTTATTAAATAATGATGATAGCTGTGGGTTTTCATTGTTTTATTTTTAATTTTAATTCCAGTGCACTTAACATAGAGCGTTATATTTGTTTCAGGTGTACAATATAGTGACTCAACAGTTCCATATATTACTCTTTGCTCATCGAGATCAGTGTACTCTTAATCCCCTTTACCTAATTCATTCATCCTCCCCAACCACTTTTGCTCTGTTAACTATCTTTTTGTTGTCTATAATTAAGAGTCTATTTTTCAGTTTCTTTTATATATATGAATATTCACTTTAGTTCAGTTTAAATATTTCTTGATTATTTTGGAGACTTCCTCTGTGACCGATGGATTATTTAGAAGGGTGCTCTTTGATACCCAAGTGTTCGGAATATTTTGTTATTTTTCTCTTATTTCTAGTTTCAGATAGTCTGAGTGATTTCAAAACGTTTATATTTATTGAGGTGTATTTTATGACCCACAAACAGATGAGCCATAAATGATATTCTTGTTAAATGTTCCATGGGTTCTTGAAAAAGATATATATATTCTGTTGTTGTTGGATAGAGTGTTCTATGAATGTGAAATTCTGCTGGTCTCTGGTGTTACTTAGATTTTCTGTATCCTTGCTGATTTTGTGCCTAGTGTTTCTATCAGTCACTGAACAAGGAGAGTCAAAATCCTCAACTATAATTGTGGAATTGTCTATTTCTTTTTATTTTGTTACCTTTTGCTTTCTGTATTTGAATGTTTTCTTGTTTGGTGCATTTACATTTATTATTGCTCTATCTTTTTTGGTGTGTTGACCCTTGGATCATTATGTAACTAATATCCCTCTTTGTCCCTGTTGATTTCATACCTCTGAAGTATACTTTATCTGATATTAATATAGCCACTGCTGTATTTTTATTACTATTTATATGGTTTATATTTGTCCATCTCTTTTATTTTAACCTACCTATATTGTTATATCTAAGGTAAGTTTTTTATGGGTGGCATACAGAGGAGTCTTGTGCTTTTTTTCCCCTACCACTTGGACAGTGTATCTTTTAATTGGTATATTATACCGTTTATACTTGAAGTCGTCACTGACATGTTGGGACTGAATAATGTCATTTTTCTTCTTTGATTTTTAGTTTTTCCTGTTTCTTCTACCTGTTTTGCTGTTTTGGTTTTTGTGGGGGTAGGCTAAGGGGAATTTCTTGCCTTCTTTTAGGTCCTTGGATGTATTTTAGAATTCAGCTTTGATTCATGTATAGTGTTTTGGGTGCATATTCCTTTTTTCCTTTTTATTTTTAAGTGGTTACTCTAGGTGTTAAAATGTACATGCGCAATTTATCACAGTCTCCTTTCAACAACATTTACCAATTAAGTGCAATATAGAAACCTTACTTCTGTTAGGTCACTTTGCATTCACTATTCTTTTTATTGTCTGGGGCGTTTACTCTTCCTGTGTTGAGGACTTTATTGAATGATGTTATAATTTTTGTTTCAGTTGTCAAACATTTTAATTTTTAAAAGTTTTTTAATTTTAATTTTTAAAATTAATTCATTTATTATTTCTGACAGGGAGTGCACATGCTCACGCACAAGTGGGGGAGGGGCAGAGAGAGACAGGGAGGCAGAATGTGAAGAAGGCTCCAGTCTCTGAGCTGTCAGCACAAAGCCCAAGGTGAGGCTCGAACTCATGAACTGTGAGATGATGACCTGAGCCAAAGTCCAATGCTCAACCGACAGCCACCCAGGGACACCTGTCAAACACTTTAAAAAAAATTTTTTTTTTACATTTATTTATTTTTGAGAGACAGAGACAGACAGACTACAAGTCGAGGAGGGGCAGAGAGAGAGGGAGACACAGAATCTAAAGTAGGCTCTAGGCTCCGAGCTGTCAGCACAGAGCAAGATGCAGGGCTTGAACCCACGGGTCATTAGATCATGACCTGAGCTGAAGTTGGATGTTCAACAGACTGAGCCACCCAGGCGCCCTGAGTCAAACATTTTTAAAAGCTCATGAGAAGGGTAGTCAATTTACCTCCATTTCTTACCCTTTCATTAAAGTTTCAAGCCTCTGTTTGCTATCATTTCCTTTCTGTTTGAGATTTTCCTGTAGCCATTCTTTCAGGGTAGGTCTCCTGGTGACAAATGTTTTTGGTTTTCTTTCTTCTGAGAATGGCTTTATTTCCTCATCCTTGAAGGAAATTTTGATGTAATACAGGGTTAATGGTTGGCAGTTCTCTCTTAGTACTTGAAAAGTGTTACATCACTGCCTTCAAGCCTCCGTGGTTTCAGGTGAGAAACCTGCCATTCAAACCATTGTTCCCCTACAGAGAATATGTCATTTCCCTCTCGTTGCTTTTAAAATGTTTATCTTTAATTTTTAGATATTTAATTATTCTGTCATGGTGTAGAAATTTTTTGTTCATCCTGTTGAAGGTTTCTTTAGGTTTTTGGCAGGTGTACGCCTTTTACCAATTTGGGGGAATTTTCAACCTTTATTTCTTCCAGTACTATATTTACATCCACTCTTTCTCCCTCCTTTCTGAGACGCAGTAACATGAATGTTAGATCTTTTTTTCATTACCCCACAGGTCCCTGAGGCTCTGCTGTTTTTAAATTTGTTTTATCCAGTCTGTTTTATGTCTGTTCAGCTTGAGTAATTTGTCAACCCGTCTTTGGGGAGGGGGCAGGGAATGAAGTGCCAGCCACCCTCATTGCTTCTGGATGCGGTTGGAATATTATTCTCCCCTCCCCCCCCCCCCCCCCAGCTTCTGTNNNAAGCTTGTGTAACACTATCCTGGGAGTGGAAGCGGAACCCCACCTTGGATCACCTCCTTCAGCCCTGGTACTAGGTGAGGGTGTGCATTTAGCTCTCCCACCTACACAGGGAAGGAGCCTGTGGGCTTTTTTATCAGGTTGCCTGATGGAGGGGCAGAGAAGGGAGCAGTGGGATGGAAGGTGGGCAACAATCAGACATCAAAGTGGGATCAGACCCGTATCCCTTTGGTTGGTTGGTTAATAGGAAAACCCCAGGCCTTGGTTGCAGATGGGTCACCTTCCTCTTTAGGGGAGTCAGCTGCAAAGGAACTGATGATATGTCACATCTCACCTAGAGGAGCCCCGAAGGACACTGGTGTGGAGAAGTCCTCTCTTCGGCCAGATCTTGGACCAGTACAATGGAGCATCACTTTTGCATTAGGACAGGTGGCCCTAAGTAAGGATATACGTGTACTTTGGTGGCAGATGGCTTGTCTGGTTGTTGAGAAGCACTGACGAAACCATGCCGGCAGATGAGTGATAGGTTTGTACAGAACAGGAGCGCGCAGTCACTAGAGGGGGTGCAGAGTGAACGGATAGGTGTGTCCCCATCACTGCCTGCGGGCGCCCACTGCGGAGCATCCGAGGTGAGCCAGGCTCAGCCCTCAGCCTTCCCAATCTCTGCACCCTGGGGTGGCAGAAACGGAGCTTTAGGTGAGCCCTGAGGCATGGCGTTCCTCTCCCCACTGTTGAAACAGCCACTTCACTGACTGAACATCTAACATGCCAGTTACAAACACCGACACTAAGATCATGATACAATACGTTCCCTGTAGGAAACCAAACTGCCACTTGGTGGCAGACTGCTGACATCAGATCTGTTCCTTCCTGGGGGCGGAAACGATTCGTCCTCACTGGGACTGATCGTACTTCTCTGCGTGCAGGGCCTCTGCAGACACTGTTATAAAGGCGTATCAACTACTTGATCTGCCAATGCCAGCTGCCCATTACACTGGAGGTGCCATCCCGGCGTAGACACAAATGGACTGAGGCCTGGCAAAGGAGCTTCTGTAGCCACACTGTTGACCTATAACTAACATAACCCACTTTCCCACAAGCCTTACCAGAGGGTCCCCAGCAGGATAAGCGAGACATGCTCATGATGTCCGCCCCCTCACTCATGGAAATGGTGGGGCCTTCCCCCTTGCCGGTCTCCCTGCCCGCCCTCACTCCCTGCACCCTCTAAGTTCATGTCTCAGATACACCCCCGGCCCCAGGGGCCCTCTCACGGCTTTCTGCCATAAAATATCCAGGGGATGTAGTTCTGTCTCCCTATTTTCTGTCCTCTCTCCCAGTTCTCATCTTCCCCACTCTCACTTACAGATACTACTACATGCTTCTCTGAAAGCCCCCTGCCTGCCCCGATTTGTGGCACCGGCCACACACGGCGCAAGACCCAGGGTAGTCGTAAGCCCCCATTTCTGAGCTGATTCAGGCTGTGGGGGAATTTTGGAGAAGACTGGGTCCCCGTCTCCCACACCCCACAGACCTCTGCCTTCTCCCCACTTCCAAGTGTGTTCATGTTTTTCAGCATCATTTTAGCTTTCTCTCAGGGTTCCAATTTTTATATTTACCGCTTGAACATACTCGCTTTCTCCACCAAATACCCATCCTTATCATCATGTTTTCTGATCCAAATTCTTCAAGCAGCTCTTCTCTACATGGGTGAAATCCTAGATGTTCATAAAGTAAGCTAAAATGCCTCAAAAATTCAGCTACTCGGATGGACAGTATTTTCTGCTTTGTTATCACCATTTCTGGAACTCCACTCCACTGCTCCTCACTGATTAAAGGAACCTCAGGTCAAGTTTTATGTGTTACNATGCCAGACATTCTCTTTTCTAAGTCTTCCTCCCAAAACTACCGTAGAACAGAATTCAAAAATTTTATTGCTTTCTTGCATACTTTACACTCCTTCCTTGTTCTTTTGGACAAGTCTAAGAAAGTATCTGAACTGAATCAAGTTATCTTAAACTTTAATTAAATTTCCCTTATTTATTTAAAAAATGTATTGAAGTATAATTTGCATTTAATCATCTCATTTTTAAGAATATATCTTGGGGCACCTGGGTGGCCTAGTCAGTTGAGCCTCTGACTTAGGCTCAAGTCGTGATCTCATGATTCGTGAGTTCGAGCCCCATGTTGGGCTCTGTGCTGACGGTTCAGAGCCTGGAGCCTGCTTTGGATTCAGTGTCTCCCTGTCTCTCTCTGCCCCTCCCCTGCTCCTTCTCTCTCACCATCTCACTCTCAAAAATAAACGTTAAAAAAATTAAAAACAGGGGCGCCTGGGTGGCTTAGTCGGTTAAGCGTCCGACTTTCGCTTAGGTCATGATCTCGCGGTTCGTGGGTTCAAGCCCCGCGTCGGGCTCTGTGCTGACTGCCGGCTCAGAGCCTGGAGCCTGTTTCAGTCTGTGACTCCCTCTCTCTCTGCCCCTCCCCTGCTCACGCTGTCTCTCTCTCTCTCCTAGAAATAAATAAAACATTAAAAAAAATAAATAAAAATAAAAAAAATTTAAAACATTTTTTTCTTAACATGATTTGTCAGAATTTGTTTTAATATTCCGGATGCTACTACTTGATTAGATGTGTGTTTTGCAAATAGTTTCCCTCAATTGTTGGCTTATCTCTTTATTATTTTAGTGGTATCTTTTGAAGAACAGATGTTTTTAACCTTGATATAATCAAGAATTCATTTTGTTTAATGTGTGTTCTTTTTGTGTACTCTAATTTGGAGTTTGTCCAATGCAAGGTTGCAAAGCTTTGAATTATGCTTTCTTCTAGATATTTTGATTTTCATCATTCCATTACAGTGTACACCCACTTTGAGTTAATACTTACATATGGTCTGAGGTAAAGATTTTATATTACTTTTAAATATTTTATAACCAAGCTAGTCACTTTGGGGGCATACCCATTAGGAATGAGTGCTTTTTCCCCCAAAATGCATATACACAAAGGTTTATAATACTTTCATAATAACCATGAACTGGAAATAATTCAGATGACAGTCATCTCTAAAGTGCTTAATTTCTTCCATTCAGTCAGTGAAAGGAAGCACAAAGATTAAGACTGCCGCATCCATGCAGCAATGCTCGGAGGGGCGATGTACACTGGACACAGGGTAGTACATCCTGCAGAATTCTGTAGATGGGTTCATGACCAGGAAAACCTAATCTGTGGTGATAATGTAATAATGGTCATGTTTGTGCAGGTCTAAGTGGAAGTGAGGCAAATATGTGCTGAGAAGTTACTGGGCATGTTCTCTCTGCACACCAGGGGTTGCACGTGAAACACAAATAAGTAGACTTCAAACTACTTTTATGGTTTGTCCATTTAATCTCATTGAATTACACATGTATGAAAAAGAGGGAAAACTACCACTGTAATAAATTAATACTATTGCATCCCCTCTCCCCAGTGAAAAATGGAACATGGCGATTTAGTGTGCCATGTATGAACCCAAGAGATTGCAAATTCTGTCCTTCACCTCAGAGAACACCCTCCAGAATTTTGCTTTACTCCTGAATGAATGGAATAATGCTTTACGCATGCTTTATTGTATTACCTGGATATTTTACTGTTATTTTTAAAGATTTTGGGGATGAATGTATGCCTGTCTTATCATCCTTTAATCATACACATTAAATGGTGTTCCTTTTAATGGAATTCATTAAGCATTTCATGAGAATACGTAGGGATGTCATTTTTGGTATGCTGTAAAGCAAACCTTCAGGTTGAATATTCTATAATCACTTTATATTTTTTAATATTACATTTGAGAGAGACAGTGCAAATGGAGAAGGGGCAGAGAGAATCCCAAGCAGGCTCTTGTGCTGTTGGTGCAGAGCCCAATGTGGGGCTTGGTCTCCCGAAACATGAGATCATGACCTGAGCCAAAACCAGGAGGTGGATGCTTAGCTGACTGAGCCACCCAGGTGCCCCATGTTCTGTAATTTTTTTTAACATTTATTTATTATTGAGAAAGAGAGAGAGACAGAGCATGAGCATGAGAGAGATAGAGAGAGGGGAAGACACAGAATCCGAAGCAGGCTCCAGGCTCTGAGCCGTCAGTACAGAGACTAAGCCAGGGCTCGAACCCACAAGCAGTGAGATCATGACCTGAGCTGAAGTCGGACGCTCAACCGAATGAGCCACCCAGGCGCCCACCAGTAATAATTTTAAAACAAAAGTATGCTTTGAATAGTAGATGTTGAGCACTTTAAAGAACCATATAGATCCCTTCCATGTGATAAGAAAACTTAAGTGCAGAGAAGTCCAATGACTAACCCAAGCTCCCATACATTTCTCCTAATGTGTCTGAATACTGTTCATCAGACTCTTACAAAAGTTCTGTCTAGTTGGCATTGGGGATGTCCTTATTTTCAAAAAATATAGTTCTATTTTTATTATCTTTGCACTCTTTAGGCATGGGTTATTTAGTATTTTGGAACTTAACTTTCCAAGCACATGTTTAAATTTTTTCAGATATTTTCTACCCTGATTGCATTCTTTATTTCATTCTATGCAAGTTAAAGAGATTTTTTTTTTTTATGATTCTATATAGTCAGTTGGTTTTTCTTCTAATTTGCAATAGAGAGTGTGCCAAGTGGGGAAGAGGGAGAGGGAGAGAATCTCCAGGAGGCTCCACACCCAGTTTGGGCCCCACATGGGGCTCGATCTCATGACTGTGAGATCATGACCTGAGCCTAAATCAAGAGTTTGGATACTTAACCAACTGAGCCACCCAGGGGCCCCTGTATCATCAGTGTTATACACACTCGCTTTGTGCTAAAAAGCAAACATCCTGTAGTCTGTGTTTTCAGCTCTTTATATATCCATCAGGTCACATTTGTCCATCTTGGTGTGTGAATCTAATGGAAACTTACCAGTTCTGTGGCCTTTTAAAAAATCAGTTACTGAGATAACATAGGAAAGTATCCCAGATTTAACTCTTTATTCTTACAGTATAACTGCTGTTTTACATAGTTTGACATGATGTTAAGAATTGTATACAAATTTTAGGGGTGCTTGGGTGGCTCAGTTGGTTAAGTGTCTGGCTCTTGGTTTTGGCTCATGTCATAATCTGACAGTTGATGAGTTCAAGCCCCACATCAGNTTAATAAGAAAAACTTTTTAAAATTTAAAATATGGTTTCCAGTTGGTGTTTTCTTCCTTATATCTATTTTTCAGATACAAACATATTTTTGTATGTTTTTAACTTAGTAATTATAAGGTATACATTTCCCAAACTTTTATTTCATCTATTGCTATAACATCCTATCTTACAAGTATGACTTATAAACTGAATATTGTGGGATACATTTCAACCCACCAAAAATTACTAATTCAAACATTTATTCCATACTCATTTCATGTGATAGCTGGTATATCTGGGTTCAAATGCATCTTCCTACTTTGTGTTTCTCTTTGCTTCAGTTCTGTTTCTTATACTTTCCTTTAAATATTTGTATAGATGATTTGCATTCTAAACTTTGCTCTTAGCTGGGAATGTATCTGCTCCTATTTTATTCATCTTTAAGCTAACAATTATAAAACATGTCTCTAACAACAGAATATAGCATTAACACATTTACCGTTCTCTTGCACAATATAAAGGATATTTTTGAGGACTGTATTGTAATTCTATCATTTTACTCAAAAAGGAGATACTGTTCATGTGTTATACAGTTAGTGACTAATTCTCTTCATTCACAAATGCATCTTTCTCTTGGATCTTCATTCCTTCTATCAGTGCAGACATTACGCCTGGGATCACTTTCCTTTCATCAAACTTTAATGTTTCTTTTTTTATTTTTTAGAGTTTGTTTATTTTGAGACAGCAAGTGTGCAGGGAAGGGGCAGAGGGAGGAGGAGGATCTGAAGCAGGCTCTGCACTGTCAGTGAGAGCCAGATGCAGGGCTCGAACTCAAGAACTGTGAGATCATTCTTGGTTCGGATTCTTTCTCCCCTGCCACCCTCTCTCTGCCCTTCCCCCACTTGAATAAACTTTAACCAAAAAAACAAAACAAAACAAAACTGTGAGATCATGACTTAAGCCAAAACCAAGAGTTGGACACTTAACCAACTGGGCCACCCAGGTGACCCCCTTTGATCATCAGTTTTCTATTACATTTTTCATTTTAGGCCTCATATAGTATTATTTCGTGTTCTTTCTTCAAAAACACTTTTGGGGGTATAAAAATCTATGTGGATGATTATGTTTTTGGCACCTTCACTGTGTCTTTCCATGTGTTCCTGACCCACCATATACTGGATGTGAGTGGAAGCAATTTACTTTGTGTTGACAGTTTCCTGGTGTTAAGGAACAGTACTTGAAACTGATGCAAAGAACAACACACTGTAGGACTGTATCAGTGAGATGTATTTACCGCAGTATTTAGATGGGGTTTGAGTTGTTGGGTTAATAAAAAGAGTGACAGTATAGAATGCATAGGAGCAACAATACAATATGTATCTGGTGACCAAATTGATGGATTGTGACATAAGGTGACTGGAGGCTTACTAATCCCGTTTTCTCTGCCTGGTCACCTGGGAGGTGTCTCGGCTTTCCTTAGTCTTATGTTGGGACCATGAGCTGTGGCCAACTGAATATAGACAGAAGCAACTGTGAAATCGTTATCACATGTGCACACAATTCTGGGGATATCCTCAGGGGTCCTAGATTTCACACCTCCCTAGGAAGTAGTGCTCCTTTGGGGACTGCAAGTTCAGGTGATGGGCTGATGGTGAGGGTGTTTTAATAAGGACAGGGCATGATGACCTGAAGCCTCTGAGCTTCATAATCACTTATTTGTACCTGGGCCTACTTGCCCTGAGCGTCAGAAGGGCACAAAAGGAGGAACGGATGGAGATCCTGGTTACTGTGAACCAGATGAAGGTCATGCCACAAACTTGAGGCCACGTCAACTCCGCTCTCCATTAAGGCCTGACAGCAGTTAGTCATAATGTTCCCTAGATCTGAATAGTGAGACCTGTGATAATGCACGTCTTGGGCAACGAGCATCCCTGTAGTTTACGAAACCCTCCTGCTGCGTTCTTTAAGAAATAACGGAATACGCCAAATAGTTCAAATCTGTGCTTTTATGTACAATTTCTCATCAAGACCCGTGAGGCTGCTTTGCGAGTCAAGGCGTCCTTGTATTTTCTGTTTCCATGAGCAATGCCGAGGATCCTGCGCAGAGGCGACCCCGACTGCGCCTCCCTCTGCAGCATATTAATGGTAACAACAGTGACAATACTAGGTACTTACCGCGCACTAACCGCGTGACAGGCACTTCAAGTCCCGAGAGACTCAGTGCCCAGTCTAGTCACGGTGGACCTGTGGTTCTCAAACCTGGTCTCTGCGGCAGGATCCTTAAGACTGCGCTGAGCCCCGTTCGCAGAGTTTCTGACACATCGGGTCGCGGCGGCCACAGAGAGGTCCCCCCGGTCCCGCGACGCCAGTTCCCGGGGACCAGGCTTCGCCCCTCGCCCGCAAAAATTGGGGCGCTTTTCTTTACTGGGAAAACTTGGATTCCATTCCCGAGTCGGTCCCGCAGACCGTGTTAGTTGCCGTAGAGACAGGAAGTGGCGTACGCGCCTTGACTCAGGCACGTGCAAACTACATTACCCAGAAGCCGGTGCTGCGCGCTTCCGCCCCGGGGGAGGGGTCGCAGGCATCCGGGCGGGACGTTTCCTGCTGGTGGGGCGGGACTTCCGGCCGCGCCGCAGGAGCGCATCCCTCAGTGAGCCGCGGCTGGTCGGGCCACGACCACGTGGACTGCGGCGCACGCCGGGCCGCTTGGGGCAGCGCCGGGCGGCCGAGTGACGTGACGGCGACCGCCTCTGCGCCCTGTGCTGGCCGTGACGCCCGGGCGTCAGCTCCATCTCCCCTAGACTGTGCCCGGCTGTGGGACGGGCGCCGCCGGGACTGTGACTTCTCCCGACCCCGCGCTCCATAGCCTTGGTCCCCGAAGGCGGCGGCCGGGGCCTTGCGATCATCTTACACCGTCGTCTAGCGAGGCTCGTAGTGCGACACGCAGCCGCAGGCGACCCGGCCCAGGCTGAGACCTCGGGACCCGCCCTGGTCACCCCCATCTCAGGGCCCCGCTCGGCCCACCCGGTACCCCGGTGGTGGCAGGGGCGGCAGCACGGATGAATACGGCGCAGGTGAGTGGAGGATCACCCTCCTGGTCACCGCTTTTCCTTACGGCCGATGGTGGCGGTGGGACTCTGCCTTATCTCCCCCGGTTCTCAGTCGTGGAGTCCCTGGAGGAGGCCCCTTCTGGCCTAGGGTCCTGAGCCCAGGGCGGGTGTGTTCCGGTTTCGGGGGGCCACGGTAATAACACTGGAAAGGCCACCGAGTCATGGGGACAGGCGTGAGGGAATGGGGAACTTGGACATGAGGTTGAGTTGGGAGTGAGCAGGGCCTCCATTGCGTCTTTTGGGAGCAGAGAGCAGCGGGGCGGCAGTCCTGGAGTCTGGGCCTCTCTTCTGAAAGTTTGGAGCTGAGGAGAGGGGGCTTGACCCCAGACTTGACTCAGCAGGCTTCCCCTGTGCAGAGTGGAGACTGGAAGCGAGGGAAGAACACGAACTGAGAGCTTTAAGGCCCTAGTAGTGGAGGCTTTTGGAGGAAGGCTGAGCCCAAGTTTGGTTGTATCTGCGAGGCATGGTCTGGAGGACGCTGGGAGAACTGACCAGGGGAGTTTGGTACCCTTCGTGGAGAACCCATAGCTTACCCAGTACCCTCCTGCCTGGTTCTGCTCTGCACACAGTGCTCAGAGGGACGTGAGGAGAGGAGGCACTAGTGGTGCCAAGGCCCGGTATCTCCCCTGAGTTGGGAGCTGGGAGGAGGGGGAGCGGGGGTGGTCGTGTGAGTGGATAGACTGGGGAGTCCTCTTGCCTGTGGGCTCACCTGTCCCCCATCACGACAGGGCTGTGTGACCTTCGAGGATGTGTTCGTGTACTTCTCCCGGGAGGAGTGGGAGCTCCTTGAGGAGGCTCAGAGGCTCCTGTACCGTGATGTGATGCTGGAGAACTTTGCGCTTGTGTCCTCACTGGGTAAGTCCCTGCGGTGGTTATCTGTTGCTACGTAGCAAATTATCCCGGAGCTTAGTGGGATGGCAACAAACATTATCTCACGATTTCTGTGAGTCAGAAATCAATCCTATCTCACGTGGGTACCTCTAGCTCAGGGTCTTTCATAACCCTGCTGTCAAACTCTCCGGGGCTGCTGTCTCATCTGAAGGCTCAGCTGGAAGTGAACTTCCTTTCAAGGTCACGCACACTAGCAGGAGGCTTTTGGACTAATTAGTCCCTTTCTTTTTTTTTTTTTTTTTTTTTTTTTTTTTTTTTTCTAGGAGGNCGACTAAGCCACCCAGGCGCCCCTAATTAGTCACTTTCTTGCTGACTTATGTGTCCAGCCCTCCCTCAGTCTCTTGCCATGTTGGCTTCTCCGTAAGCAGATCACTACAAGGCAGCTGATTGCCATGGGCATGAGCAAGAGACAGCCTCCAGTATAGAGGCTGGTGTTTTTGTAGCTTATTCTCGGAAGTGACATCCTATCAGTTGTCCATAATCTGTTCATTAAAGAGGAATTTTTAGGTTGAGCCCGTACTTGGCTGGAAGGACTTAACAGGGACATGGATACCTGGGGGTGGGTATGATTCCCAATTTCCTGGGCTGAGTTTTGTTCTTCGCTTTTTCCCCAGAGGGCAGTTTTCTGCCTGACAGTACTGTGATGGCATGACCCCTTTCCTTGGCTCCCTGGACTAGGTGGTGTGGGCACCAGGGGTGGGTGGTGAACACTGGCTCCTCTTTTTTTAGAGCAGCCCCATCCTCCTCCATGCCAAAGCTTTGAAATGAAGGATTTGAGGATCAGGAGTCTTGCATTCTGCCCAACAAATCCCAGATGGCCTGGCCACACCTTGGCTGGGTGATTATCCAAATCCCTGATCTCTTTGCCCAGAGTCTGCCCCTTCCTTTCATTGACATTTCCTGGGGCCTGACTCTTCCAGGAATCACAGACACTGATGTAGTCACTCCTTGTGAAGAACAGTGAGCTGTTCCTGTGAGACCCTCTCGAAGATTCTTACTTAATTTTCTTCTTTCTGGAGAGGGTCGCCGTGGGCTACTGCCAGCCACTTACCAGCTCTTCTTTCCCCATAGGACTTGCAGTTTCCAGGTCCCATGTTGTTTCCCAGATGCAGCCGGAAGGGAGCCCCGGGTGCCTGAGACGGTAGACACAGCTGCAGCTAGAGCAAAGAAGACTCGAAGGAGGCCTGGTCTCGGTGAGTAGAAGGCACAGGAATGGTCACATCAGGGGTGGCTTCGCCTTCTACCGGCAACCTGTGCGGTATCTCCTAGCGTTCTGATGCCAGAACCATCGGCTGACTTCATCCCACTTTTCCTTCCCCATTTGTGACGTTTTGCCCACTGGTCACTTTTTTTTTTTCTTAAATAGTTTATTGTCAAGCTGGTTTCCATATAACAGCCAATGCTCATCCCAGCAAGAACTTGTCACTTCTACTGTGACCTCAGTCACCAGTTGGTCCCCCACCCTTCCTGTCTCCACATTTTCCCCTCTTGGTGCTCCGTGTAGTGCTCCATGAAAGCGGCATTGGCTTTCATTTAACAGGTCGTGAGTTGTGCTCGTATCCTTCAGTTTTCCTCGAAAACCAAGTATTCCGTTCCAGCCACATTTTTTTTGGCTCAGGACAGACCCTTTCGCACAGCATTCACTGTCCCGAGGAACAAGGCCTTGCCGGGTGACCGTTGGCGGGGGAGTGATTTGGAGCCCCTGTCTCTCCTTATCGTCTGCTCTCTCCTTGTCCCCTCTCCCTGTGCGGTCTCCGTCATTCTCTGACCTTTAGAGACCCGCAGCGCATAGCTTCCCTTCCTCACCCAGATTCTGGCTCCCCTGTTGTGCCAGCGACCCCATGGACTACTTCCTGGTTGCGTTAGACACACATTTGTCGTGGGGGTGCCACGGGCCACCAACTAAACCTGCATGTCACCAGCGTTTATCTTCCGTCAGGTCGTCGGCATGCAGTGAAGGATGAGGCTGCACCTCTGACTCTCCCCGTCAGTGGCTGTCCCAGATGAGAACTCCCCAGGCAGGCCCTTCCTCCCGAAAGGCTCACCCCTGTGACATGTGTGGCCCGGTCTTGAGAGACATCTTTGCACCTGGCTGAGCCACAGGGAACACCATCCAGGCAACACACCAAGACCAACACATGAGTCACTGTAGGAGAGACTCCTGGGTAGTATAAACCTTGACCAGATGCAGAAGCAGCAGAGTGGAGAACATTTCTTCAGAAAGTAAGGAGCCAGGCCTGCCTGATTCGTGAAGCTCGGCAGACGCCATGTGTCAGAGAAGGCCTTTACCTGCGGGGAGGGTGGGAGGGGCTCCGTGGCCAGCTGTGGACTTGTCCAGCGCCAAGCCCCTGGGGGTGGAGAAAACCCACATCGGGGCCTTGAGTGTACGGGGCCTTTTGTGTATCAGATTTACTTTAGGCAAGAAAGCACAGCCTGAGACCATAAAGCCTTCCGCTTGTTGGAGGCGGCCTCAGTCGAGGCTTGGTTGACTCAGAGCTTCTCACGGGACTCGCGGTTGGGGTGAACCAGGAGCAACAAAGGCCAGCGGAGAGGCACGTGAGCCGTACAGAGTCTCCCCAGGAAGATGAGCTCTGAGCACAGCTAATCTGCCTTCAAGACTTTCACGAGAGTGAGTGTCAGTGGGGCCCCTTCCATGCACCAGTCACACGGTCCACACAGAGCATCCAGAGTCCATGGGAAGCATCTCTACAAGAGGAGGATTCAACAAATGTTGGGGTGTTGTTCGGTAGTAGCAGGTCGTGCTGAAGGGAAGCCTGGGACCGCACCGAATGTGAGAAAGCCTTTCTTGGGAGGCCAGGCCTCAGTCAGCACATGAGGGTTTACCTCAGGCGAACCCATGGGAGAACTTCCAAGTGCGGGAGGGCCTTTTGCTGCAGATCAGACCTCACGCAGCACCCGCAGATTCACACTGGGAGAAGCCTTATGAGTGCCCGGAACGGAGGAGAGTCGAGGATGGCTCTGCTTTTGTCCGGAGTAGTCTTCCCCACTCTAGAAAACGTCTCTTCAAATACAAAGTAAGTGGGTAAGCGTCTTGTGACCGCTGTCCTCTCACTAATCGCGTAAGGGTTTTCCCGGGAGAGAAGCCCTGAGTGCAGTGATGAGGAACGGCCTCCAGTCGCTGCTTTTATTTCTGGCATGATAGAGTCCACACTGCAGGAAAACCCTTGAAGTGTGAGGAAGATCAAAGAGCCTTCTGTGACCACTCTTCTCTGAGTCAACACAAGGAGTCACAGTGGGGAAAACCTTGTGAACACAGTGAATGTGGACACACTGTCAGCCTTCATTCATCCCTCCCGCTGAGTATTTGTCCTGAGGAGAGACCCTGTGAGCGTCAGACATGTGGGAAAGCCTTTTTTTGCAAGTGGACTTCCCTCAGTCACCACCAGAGAACTCCTGCTGAGGAGAAGCCTTTTGAATATAAGGCCTGAGGAAACTCTTTGCCAGGGGAAACGTCCCTGCCCGGCATCTGAGAAATCATACCAAAGAGAAACCCCGTAAGTGTCATCGCGAGAAGGTCTCTGAGGCAGTTCATCACTTTCTGTCCTACTGGGGGCCGATCCCGCTAGGACCGCTCTCTGCGAGTGAGAACTTTCGAAGGAGAGGAGACCGGCGGTTCCTGTGTAATTGCTCAGCCTTCAGCCCTGGCTCGACCTTAGTGTGCCCTGAAGAGCAATCCCGGGATATTTTTAAAAAGAGAGCAAAGGCATAAGGGAGGAGGAAGAAAAGAAGTAGATGTGACAGAAAAAGGAACACGTATGGTTTCTTTCAGGTTTCCCTGCCAAACCCGGGACAGTCTGTCAGCAGTTGTGTTTGTCTGAGGGGCAGGTGGGAGCGGTGTGTGAGAGGTGAAGGGGCCTCACCCCTCCACCTGACATAATACACGCTCCCGGACATTCTGTGTCAGGAGAGCTGGACACTTGACACAGCTCTGCAAATATTACTGAAATCCTTTTTTGTTAGGAAAAAAAAAAACCTGCTTAATCATTAAGAGTCATAAGTCTTTGTGATACGTGTGAAGTCTTGATTTATGAAACATTTAAAACTTAAATTAGAATACTAAAAATATTGTTGCCTAAAATTATCTCATGTCTAAGGAGCAAAGGACAAATACATGAATGGGTACATTTTAGTGCACCATTTAAGATTATTTATTTTTTCATTTATTCTGTCTTGAGATATAATTGACATCACAGAATTGGCATATAACACCGTGTAAGTTTAAGGTGTACAACATTGATCTTGTTGAATTTATACTGCGACGTGATTGCCGTGTGGCATTAACTAACCCCTGTATCCTGGTGGTATCCTGTGTCCTGTGTTCCTAGTGGTGGGAACGGTTCAGATCTGGTCTCTTCCCAAGTTTAATGTTTGTAATACAGTTTTGTTCCTTGTAATCCCTGTTCTGTGCATTAAACCTCCAGGACTTGCTTCGTAGTTGCGAGCATGTTCCCTTGAACAACATCCCCGCCCTCCTCCTCCCCTGACAAGCCTTTGGTAACCATCATTCCACTCTCTTAGCTGAGTTCAGAGTTGTTTGTTTTTAAGATTCTACATATAAAAAACATAGTATTTGTCTTTTCTGTGTTTGACGTACCTCACTTAGCATAATGTCCCCAAGGTCCGTCTATATTGTCAGAAATGGCAGCATTTCCTTTTCTCTCATGGCTGAATAACGTTCCACTGTGTACATACACCACGTCTTCATCCTTTGATGGACACTTAAGCTGTCACTATATCTTGTCTCTTGTGTACAATATTGACAATAAACATGAGAGTACAGATATCTCTGAGATCCTGTTTTCATTTCCTTGGGATATGTCTGTACCCAAAAGTGGGATTGTTGGACCCTGTGGTGGTCCTGTTTTTAAATTTTTGAAGAACCTCTGTACTGTTTTCCAAAGTGACCAGAGCCATTTACAGTCCCATCAACAGTGCACAAATGTTCCCTTCTCTCCACATCTTTGCTGACACTTATAATCTCATGTCTTCTTGATACTAGCCATTCTAACAGGCGTGAGGTGATACCACATTGTGGTTTTGATTTGCGTTTCCATGATGCAAATCAT
Organism: Crocuta crocuta; assembly: GCF_008692635.1. Classification (NCBI taxonomy): domain Eukaryota; kingdom Metazoa; phylum Chordata; class Mammalia; order Carnivora; family Hyaenidae; genus Crocuta; species Crocuta crocuta. The sequence continues at coordinate 2,842,147 of NW_027528892.1, forward strand.
GGTCACCTTTTCCTGTACCTATTGGCTGTATGGATGTCTTTGCAAAAATATCTGTGTAGTTCTTCTGCCCATGGTTTAATCAGATTTTTTCTTTAATGTGTGTTTATTTTTGAGAGAAAGAGACAGAGCATGAGCAGGGGACATGCAGAGAGCGGGAGACAGAATTGGAAGCACCCTTCAGGCTCTGAGCTGTCAGCACAGAGCCTGATGTGGGACTTGAATCCACAAACTGTGAGATTATGACCTGAGCCAGAGTCAGATGCTTAACTGACTGAGCCACCCAGGTGCCCCAAGTTATATGAATTCTTTATAAAATTTTGGATATTAACCCCTTATCTGTTCATGGTTTACAAATACTCTCTCCCATCCCATAGGTTGTCTTTTTAGTTTTTTAGTTATTTCTTTTGCAGTGTGAAGCTTTTTAGTTATTTATTTATTTATATTTTTATTTATTTCTAGGAGAGAGAGAGAGAGACAGAGACAGCGTGAAGAGGGGAGGGTCAGAGAGAGAGGGAGACACAGACTCCGAAATAGGCTCCAGGCTCTGAGCTGGCAGTCAGCACAGAGCCCGACGCGGGGCCCGAACCCACTACCGCGAGATCATGACCTAAGTGAAAGTCGGACGCTTAACCGACTAAGCCACCCAGGTGCCCCTGCAATGTGAAGCTTTTAAATTTGATGTAGTCCCACTTGTTGATTCTTTCTTTTGTTTGTGCCTGTGGTGTCATATCCAAAAAACCACTGTCTTGGAGCTTCCCTTTTCTTCTAGGAGTCTTACAGTATCATGTCTTATATTTAAGTCTTTCATCCACTTCAAGTTAATTTTTGTGAGTGGTGTAAGGGTCCAATTTCATTTTTCTGCCTGGGGTTATCCAGTTTTCTGACACCATTTCTTGGAGAGACTCTTTTCCCTATTGGATGTTCTTGGCTCTCATCAAATATTAGTTTACAATATCTGTGGGGTTTTCAATTCTGTCTCCTGTTCCATTGGGCTGTGTCTATTTTTTTTTTTAATGTTTTATTTATTTCTGAGAGAGAGACAGTGTGAGCAGGGGAGGGTCAGAGAAAGAGGAAGACAGAATCTGAAGCAGTTACAGGCTCTGAGCTAGCTGAGAGCACAAAGTCTGACACGGGGCTTGAATCCACGAACAGGGAGATTGTGCCCTGAGCCGAAGTCAGACGCTTAACCAACTGAGCCACCCAGGCGCCCCGGGCTGTGTCTATTTTTAATGCCAGTTCCATACTCTTTTGGTTACTGTAGCTTTGTAGTGTAGTTCGAAATCAGGAAATACGATGCTACCTATTCTTTCTCATGACTGCTTTGGTTATTAGGATCTTTTGTGGTTCCATACACATTTTAAGGTTGTTTCTTCTGTTCCTGTGAAAAAGTGCTATTGGAATTTTGATAGGGATTGTGTTGAATCTTTAGATAGCTTTGGATAGCATGAACATTTTAGCAGTATTCTTCCAGTCTCTGAACACAGTGTGTCCTTCCATTTGGTCTTAGTTTTTCCAACAGAATCTTATAGTTTTCATTGAACAGATCTTTCACTTCCATGGTGAAACTTATTCCTAGGTGTTTTGTTGTTTTAAATGCCATTTTGAATGAGACAGTTTTCTTTATTTTTTCCCAGATGTTTCATTGTTAATGTATAGAAATGCAACTAATTTGTGTGTGCTGATTTCATATCCTGCAACTTTACATTGATTAGATCCAACAGGTGTTTAGCTGAGTCTCTGGAATTTTCAATTTATAAGAATATATCATCTGGGGGCACCTGGTGGCTCAGTTGGTTAGGTGTTTGGCTTGATCTCATCTCAGTTCTTGATCTCAGGGTTGTGAGTTCAAGCCTTATGTTGGGCTCCATGCTGGGTGTGGAGCCTACTTAAAAGTATGTATGTATATGTATGTGTGTGTGTGTGTGTGTGTATGTATGTATATACACATATATATATAATTTGCAAGTAACGACAGTTTTACTACTTTCTTTTCAATTGGGTACCTTTTAATTTCTTTGTCTTGCCTAATTGCTCTAACTAGGACATTCAGTACTATGCTGGGTAACAGTAGTGATAGAAGTATTCAATTAGGAAAAAAAAAAAAAGCCTTTTCTTCATGCATTTTAGACATCCAGTCTGCTCACTTTTCCTTGATCCTGATCTGTTTTACTTTATTTTCTCTGAGGCGTGATGGGGATCGTGTAGCTGTGCGGTCTTCCCAGGTGAGTCTTAATCGTTTCCTCTGACTGGGTTTTTCACTTTTTTAAATCTCTTGAGGACCTTTTCCAAGTCGACCTCAGTAAGTTTCTAAGGGTTGAATTAGGGCTAAAACAAACCGCAAAACACACATTCAAGTTAAATTCATGACAAACTGAGAAAACAAACATGGATAAGGTATCTCGTTGTTTAATCTTAGGATAATGTGTCCAGTGTTGTTATAAAGAGAAGTAGTTGGAATTTACCAGATGGGATGAAGATGGACACAGGCACGCGTAGTTTCGCATTCCACCCCCAACCCCACCCCACCCTAGACTGACTTCCCCTGTGCTCTCATCAGGCGGGGCACTTTGGAGGATCTCCTTCCTTCGGGATTGTCCTTGACGACAAATGTTGAACTATAGGAGACGATCATTGCTACCTCATAAAAAATTATGCAGTTTTTAATATTAATATAAATATAATCAAAAGTAAGTAAACAAATATAATCATATTCTCCCTTTGAGCCCTCCTCAAAACCTCTTCAATGACCACAGGCCTAAGTTTGCATCACCACTGTGGGCTGAAACCATTCTGCTGTGCTTTACCACCTTTTCATCAATCGTGCACTTCCCAGTGAGTCAGTAGTCACAAAACTTACAGGTTTTTTTAATGTTTATTTTTGAGGGGGTTAGAAGGGAAGGGGGGGCAGCATTCAAAGCAAGGTCTTTGCTGACAGTAGTCAGCCTGATGCAGCGCCCGAACTCATGGACTGTGAGATCATGACCCAAGCCGAAGTCGGATCCCCAACTGACCGAGCCACTAAGGTGCCCCAATAGTTATAATTTTTTTAATGTTTATTTTTCAAAAAGAGAGTGTGAGTGGGGAGGGGCAGAGAGAGAGGGAGGCACAGAATCCGAAGCAGGCTCCAGGCTCTGAGCTGTCAGCACAGAGCCCAACGTGGGGCTTGAACCCACAAACCGTGAGATCATGACCTGAGCCGAAATCACACGCGTAACCGACTGAGCCAACCCAGCACTCCAGGTATAATTTTTTTCAATGACAGTGTGTATAGTTTTCTATGACTTGGGAAGCAGAGGTGCCTCTCAAGGGCCCCTTCCTCCTCTGTCTTCTTAGGGGAGCTTGTCTGTGCAGTGGCTGTCGCTTTGTCAATAGCTGAGCCCCTGGGCTCAGGTCGAAGAAATGCTCTACAGAGAATTTCTCTCCCCACCCGGGAGCTCTGGTATCACGCAGCACATTCAGAGACCTGGGCCCACGATTGTCCAAAAGCCGTTGGGACGCGCCGTCCCAGTGATGAAGGACCGAGACTTGTCCCCTTATCTGCCATTTCTCCCCATCCGGCCTTCGCTTACGTGCTCTGTCAGAGCGCCCCCCTGCGACCTTGCTGCCGTGCGGGCCAGAATGAGCAGACCTCATGCTTCAGTCGCAGCACATCCTGTGGAGTTAGGACGCGTGGGTCGCTGAGACGTGGGCCCTGCCCTTGAGCTCATGTGGAAAATACATTAAACAGGTGGAATAAAGCAAGTCTGGCTTTGACACCAAAGTGTCTGGGGGCCCCGGAAGCACAGACAGGAATGGAAACGTGGGGGGGGAGGGGAAGGGGAGAGGTGTAGAGGGGGCAGGGGCAGGGTGGCACAGGGGCTCAGAGCTGGGATGGTTGGGATTCCAGCCTGTCTGTCTGCACCGTGCCCATGGCCAGCCACATGACCTTGATCCTGTCCCTTGTCCCCAGAGTTCCTTGTCATCGTGTATAAAATGTGAAGGTGGATGTCGGGCTAAAGCACACAGAGCAGAGCAGGCCCTGGAAGGATGCAAGGCCCTCAGGTGGGGTCGGAGTCGGGGGCGTCTGCAGAGGTGACAGCGTGTGTCAGTGTGTCAAGACGCAAGATGGAGGAGTGTCGGGAGGAGGGCCGCCGTGGCGATGGTGGCAAGGGCGTGGTCAGCGAGGTGGAGCGGGCAGGGCGCCCTGAGGCTCCGGGCTTGTGCCCGCTCGTTATGAACTGTCTATCAGACACCTGGGGGGGTGTTGGTATCTAGCTGGCTGTGCGCTCCTGGAGTTCAGAGGAGCATCTGCTCTACGGAGACGGGCTGCCGGAGGCGCTGGCACTGGAAATGCACACACTGAGGTGTACTGGTGCGCTGCTGTGTGGGCCGTTTCATGCTGGGAAATGTGGGACACTCAGGAAGGGGGTGTCCGGATGTCTTCCGGGCTCTGGGCTTGTGCTTAGTGATTTGCAGGAGGTTTAAGAAACTGAAAATTTTGTCTGAATTGGATGTTATCGGAAGTGGGGTTGATTCCATGATTGGATATCCTGAAATTTTAAAAAAAAGTTTTTTTAATTTACTTGTTTTGACAAAGTGTGAGCAGGGAAGGAGCAGAGAGAGAATCCCAAGCAGGCTCCGTGCTGTCAGCACAGAGCCGAACGCGAGGCTCGAACTCAGCCTTGTGATCATGACCTGAACCAATATCAAGGGTTGTACACTTAACCGGGCACCCCTTACATATCTTGTTTACAAGGCAGGGGACAGAAGTGGCACTACCGCAGCAGCTGGTAGACGGTGTAGCTGTCTCTCAGGTTACCCAGGAGAGGGTGGATGCCCGGTCATTTCCATCATTTGCACAGGACTCTTGTTTTTGTCCACACTCTGACACGGCGATGGGGTGGTTTTTGGCTTTGTCTCAGTCTGTCATGGTCACTGAGGTTGGTATTCTGTGAACTTGCTTATGTTCAACAAGAGAATCCCAGAGATTAGAGTGGAAGCCCGACCAGCTACTGAGAGCGCTGTGGCTCCGTCCCCAGGAGCCCCCGAGCTCCTTTCCCTTCCCGGTCATGACCCTCCTGCGGCAAGTTTCAGCCTGTAATACAGATAGAAATTAGCCCCGCGCAGAGTTCTAGGCAGAGGGCACCTTACATCGAAGCTGTGAGCGTGTGAGGATCCTGGGCGCTGGAGAGAGTGGAAGTTCCGGGTAGGCGATCTGAGGCCGGGCCTGCTCACTGGCCTCCCTGCGGGGCTGGTCAGAGAAGCCTCCCAGAGGAGTTGAGTTCGGAGTGGGAATGAGCTGACGGCACAGATATTCCGGAGGGGACCTTGTTCTCGAGTGCCCGGCTGCTGCTGGCGCCTCCGTGGCACTCAGGGGGCCCCTTAGAAGTGACTCGGCTGGAGCAGAGCAAGGGACCAGGGGCCGGAGTGGGCAGTTGTCCAGGGGCACCTGAGGCAGACGCAGGCAGAGCGCACTCACACGCCACAGGACGCGCACGGTTTGGGAGCAGACTCCACAGCATCATCACACACACTACCCAGAAATGTACCGACAGACGTGCACACCCAGGGACACGCACCCAGGGACACACACCCAGGGACATCCATGCAGGACATCCTGTGCAGAGGCACACACAGATGCCCACCAGCACACAGACGCGAGAGTTGGGGGACGGGTAGATTTATGTCAGCTGAAGACACATACACCCGCTAAGACAGACACAGGATACCCAGATACCTGTGCACACAGGGCCCGCCCACATCAGCACCGCGTCCGCAGGGACATGTGTGGGGAGCAGGCAGGTGCACCCACTGGCACAGATGCGTACATGCAAACACCCAGGTACACGCGGGGACCAAGTGTGCAGAAAGAGCATGCACACCTCCACAGGAAATAGCCCCTGGACACAACACAAGGACAAGAGACACAGGTACATACCGCCACAGTGACAGACACACATGTCCAAATGGTCACATATGTACAGACCTCGCCATCCAGAGAGAGGCGCACACACACACGATCTCACACAGACGCACAGTCGCACAGAAATTCCCCAATGTAGATAATCAGATCTGTGTCCACAGGAATGTGGTGATAAATGTGTAACCTCTGCTTCTGAGAAAAAAGGGCATTTGGACCACATCAGTTCATTACAGACTTTACTGATAGAAAGGATGTGTAGCATACAATTTACAGATGGTAATAATATACCCAGTGGTCTCTATTGTAACTTTCAGGTGGCCAGCGGATCTCAAAGAATGCTTTTGTTACTTTTTGCTTTAACTCCTTGATATGTCAAGATCTGTACAGACTTTCAACATATTTGTATACTGTAACCAAGCAAATCCAATTCTGCGTGTATCCCCAATGGAAACGAGGGCATTTTCCCTCCAAAATATACACAGCTGGCCATTGAACAGCACAGATTTGAACTACACGGATCCATTTATACATGGAGTTGTTGTTGTTGTTGTTGTTTGGCACAGTACAGTATGAATGTATTTTCTCTTCCTTCTGATTTTCTTAATAACATTTTCATTTCTCTAGCAATACAGAATATGTGCTAATCAACTGTTTATGTTCTCAGTAAGGCTTCCTGTCCGTAGTAGACTATTATTAGTTAAGTTTTTGGAGAGTCCAAAGCTACATACAGATTTTCGGCTGACCAGGGGTCAGTACACCCAACCCCCGGGGTCAGTCGTAGGATTATAGGCTTATAAGCGCCTTGATTGATAATAACCAAGAACTCGAAACAGCCCACAGAACTATCAATGGGGAGATGCCTAAATAAATTATACGGTCACAGAATAGAAGAAAACATAGCAATGAAAACTACTGCTTCATGCAACAATGTGGATGAGTCTCCTGGCAAAAGAAGTGGGTGACAGTGATACGCGTCCGAGACAAATCAGTACGTGCTGTAACCTTAGGTGGAAAGGTTAAAAACACAGGTGAACCTAATATATTCTAGAAAAGGACAGTAAGGTCACCTTTGTGCAGGGCTTGGTTCCAGGGCTTGTGGCGTGGGGTTTCACGGGTGCTGACAGGCAAATACTCATCAAGCCATGCTCTTAACATTTGTCCACCTCACCTTTTTGAAATTACACATATGGAAAAAAAGATAAATAAGTACCAGTGCATACCCCCCAGAATAAAAAGGACAGCAAGATTAGAATTCCTTTATGAACCTCACAGATTGCAAATCCCATTTTTACACCCCAGAGGAATCCTTTACCCAGAAATTTTGCTTTACTAATTCTTTTTTTTTTTTACAAATAGTTTATTGTTTTGTTTTTTTACTAATTCTTTTTAATTCATGGTTTGACACCTTACAAATGTATCAGTAATCACAGATAGATTTTATGCTTGATTGTGAAATCCATATGAATGAGATCATTAGTGTGCTTTTCTCTACTATGGACTTTTATTTTAGTATTTGTGAGATAAATGTATCACTTGTTAATTATCATCCTTTATTTATAATATATGTATTTTAAACTATTAATGTACCTACAGAATTTCATTAAACACATCTCTCAAGAATATATGGGGATGTCATTTAGCCAAAATATTTACACTTTTTAAATTTTTACTTTCTGTTGTATGGGTTATTTAGTATTTTGTAACTTAATTTCCAAGCACACCTTAAAAAAAAAAA
>NW_027528892.1:2849943-2891283 GCF_008692635.1 Crocuta crocuta
TAACACCCTCAAGGTCCATCCATGTTGCTACACATGGCCAGATTTCATTCTTTCTCATTTCCAAGCACACCTTATAATATTTTCCATTTACCTCTTCCATTGATCTATGTCTTGATTATTTTCTTTGTCTTATTTCACTCCATACAAAACAAAGATACTTTTCATGGTCGTCTATATTGGCAGTGCTGTAAATGTTCATTTTGTGCTAAATATAAACATACTTTACTTGTATGTAAATATACTCATCAGACCAGATTTATCACTCTTGATGTGTGGATCCACTAGAATCTTAACAATTTTATTTTGGCTCTTTCTACTAATTTCTGAGATGACTGATGTAAAAATGCCTGATACATTCATGCACTGGTACCTTTATCCTTGTTATTCTGAAAATGTGGCTTTTTGTAATTTAAGTCAGTACTATAAGTTACATACATATTCTATCTTCTTGGTGATGCTTTCTCACTTAAAGTTATTTTTTCTGATATAAATACGTGTTTTGCATGTGTTCGTTTGTTATTTTGTAATAGTTATAACATGTATATTTTTCAAAACCTGTTTCATATATGTATATTTTAGATATGTCCCTTGTATCCATGCTATTATTGAGTATTTTTAATATATCAACAATTACTGGCTGGTGATCTGAGCTTTTACTCCATACTCATTTCATGAGATGGCTGATATATATTTGGGTTTAAATATATTCTCTCTGGATATGTGTGTGCTTTTTTTTGCCTCACTTATTCTGTACATTTCCTTTTAAAAGGTTTCTGTTGAGGGGCACCTGGGTGGCTCAGTCAGCTAAGCCTCCAACTTTGGTTCAGGTCATGATCTCGCGATTTATGAGTTCAAGTCTTACATCAGGCTCTGTGCTGACAGTGTGGAACCTGCTTGGGAGTCTCTCTCTGCCCTGCCCCAGGTGCACGCATGCATGTGTGCTTACTCGTGCTCTCTCTCTCTCAAAATAAATAAATAAATAAATAAAAACTTGCTATTATTTCTGTACATTTCAATTTTTCCTTCATTATTTGTAGGGTGTATACACTCTGATTCTGTTGATTAGTACTTCAGCTGAAAATGACAATGCACTTATTTAACACAATAGAAAAGAGATAGTATCTTTGCATTCCTGAAAAATATGCGATTTAAATATTAATTTGCTTATCTCAATTTATGTGCTATTGAGCCTATAAATGGTAATTCCATCACTCTGTCTCCAAAAAGGAAAAATTAATGTTTTATACAGATAATGTTTGTATTAATCTACAAACACATCCATCTCATAGATGCCCATTCCTTCTACCATCACAGACCATTCACATGGGATCACTTTCCTTCCACTTTAAATAGAATCTTTAAAGTGTTCTCTGTGGCAGGTTTTGTTTTCATTAAATTTCTCATTTTTGGTCTCACATAGTCTTATACTGTTTCTTTGAAGATGCATTTGTTGTATACAGAATCTTGGTGGTGGTTATTTCTCCCACAGTTTCAGTATGTCCTTCTACTGTGTTCTGGACACACAATTTTATACTGGGTGTGAGTGGAGACATTGACTGTGGAAGCTATATATAAATATATATAGCTCTGAGAAACAGTATTTGGACCTGAGTTGCGTAAGACTTCACCCAGTGATCCTAACATTGAGATGCAGTCAGTGAATAGATGAGGTTTTGGTTGTCACATGAATAAGGATGTAAGAGAGTAAAATGTAGATGATGAATAAATGGGCATTGGTGATCAAATTGATGGATTTTGCTAGAAATGGGCTAGCTGTTCACCAGTACTATTCTTTTGGACTCCTGAGAGGAAAAGCATGTCTTCGCTTCCACTACACTTAACTTAGGACCATGTAAGTGCTAGGTACGCCATTCAATTTGTTTTGAAGTCAATGAGGCAGCACCTTCACCTTTGGCTACTTGAGCTCAACAGGCCAGCTGCTCTGTTTATTATTAAGCTTCCTGTGCATTCTGAACTCAACTCCCTGGAGGTCGAAGTAATCCACCTCACTGATATTTCTGCCAAATGGTACTCTTAAGGAGACCCAAGAGCCAAACCTCTGTCATGGTCCAAAAGAATGCTCTTGCACATGATAATTTGGAAGAATTGACCAGAGACACCCAACAATTGACCACAAAAAAGCAAAAACAACATTGGAAATTTAAAAACTTGATCTGATAAAAAAGAATCTTATTTGGACTAAATGAAAATACGGCCCTACCAGAAATTCTAAAATTCCCACTATTTACCAATGTATAACCATTGGTCTACTGACAAAATGATAGTGTTTATAAACCAATATTGGTGAGGAAATGTTAATAAGGCCACAAAAAAGCCCACTTCACTTGTCCTGTTTGTCCAGATGTACAAGGAAATCTGTTCAGACTGCTCACAGACACTTTGAACTGCCCAGTGGAACATTTGATGTTTGGCAAATGAATTTCATACAGTTTTCCCTGTCTCATGGATATAAATATGTTTTAATCATGAATTATATGTTTTCTCAGTGGACCAAAGCTTTCCCTTTTAGAGAGGCCACTGCTGCTTCTGTGGCCAAAACTCTGTTAGAAAAGATTACCCCTATCTGAGAAACACCTTTCAAACATCATGGTGGTTGGGCAACCCATTTTACCCATAAGGTGCTTCAACAGTTCTGTTTGGCTGGTTTTACACTTTGATTGTGCATACCATCCTCAGTCCTCAGGGTTAGTTGAACACATTAATGGCACCATTAAGACTCAATTGGTAGGGATGCCTAGGTGGCTCAGTTGGTTAAACATCCAGCTTCAGCTCAGGTCATGATCTCGCGGTTTGTGGGTTTGAGCCCTGCATCCGGCTCTGTGCTGACAGCTCAGAGCCTGGAGCCTGCTTCGGATTCTGTGTCTCCCTCTCTCTCTGCCCCTCCCCTGCTCACGCTGTCTCTCTTTCTCTCTCTCCAAATAAGACATTTAAAAAAAACTTTTTTTAAAGACTCATTTGACAAAATGTGTAGAGATCCTCTGATATACATTGTCCAAAAATATTGCCTTCCAAATGGTCCTTCCAAATCTCAGATCCCCCACTGTCCACAGACTCTTTTCCTTTGAGATAGTTACAGGCCATCTAGTGCACTTGGCTTTGCCTCCCCTGACTCACAGTTGATAAAAGGAGACATCCTTCAAAATTGTAAAGGCCTAATTAATTGCTTCTATTAAAAATAACAATGTTTCGGTAGAGCAGTCTTTTCACAGTGCTCTCCCAAGAGGTGGAGACCTTAAGCATCACACCTTGCAATATGAAGATTTCGTCTACTGGAAAGGACACCTCCAGAAAGACTTCAAGTTCGACAGAAATTCCCCAGTTGGGTACTGCTAACCAACCCTTGTGCTGCCAAACTCCAGGGAATAGACTCTTGCGTTCATGTAACACATTTAAAGAAAGCACCAGACTCTGACTGGACCTGTATGCCATCTGGTGACCTGCAAGGAAAGATTCCCTGGAACTGAAGCGTAAGACATCTGATGAACAGCTTTCCCAAGATGTTTGGACCCTGCCTGTTTGAAGGTTCAGGATTTACAAAAGCTTCTTTTTTTAATCTGAACTATTAATGGACTCTCGATTCATACCCAAATTCATGGTGTCTGAACTTAAAACTTTAAGACTGTATTATTGATAACATCTTTGGCCCCAAACAGTTCTTTTGAGATAACAATGCTGTTTAAAAATGTCTTTGAGGGGCACCTGGGTGGCTCAGTCGGATAAGCATCCGACTTCGGCTCAGGTCATGATCTCACAGTTTGTGGGTTCGAGCCCCGCGTCGGGCTCTGTGCTGACAGCTAGGTCAGAGCCTGGAGCCTGTTTCGGATTCTGTGTCTCCCTCTCTCTCTGACCCTCCCCTGCTTGCTCATGCGCTCTCTCTCTCTGTCTCTCAGAAATAAATAAAATATAAATTTTGAAAAAGTCTTTGAAGTCTTGCTGTTTTGCAAAACGCTCATCAACTGTCACGTCATGTTTATACCTGCACTGCATCTTCCCAGATGCACTTGGCTAATTCTTCCAGTGTGCTCCTGCACTATTCTGCATTCACAGCCTCTTTAAATGGGTATTTCCAGGAAGTATACATGACTCTAGGTTTGTCTCCAGGTTAAGTCAGAATAAGAGCAGGTAAATATTTTCAGTTGGCTACTTTCAGATCTAGAGTCTTGGCTTAGAACCACTATACTCTTTGGAATTGTTATTTTACTTTTGACTCTGTACTTGTTACCTGTCAAGATTTTGTAAAAATAATGTACCCAAAGAATATGATCTCTACTGCTTACAATTTTGATAAATATTGCCTATAGGTGGGGCAGAGTGATAGATCTCCCTCTTACCCCTCCTTGTTACTCAAATATGGCCTCAGTAGGTTTCCAATCTACTATACAGTCTACACAATTTCCCTCCAACATGAGACACGACATCCAGGAAAGGTCTTTCCTGGCACCGAGGGACAAAAGGCTACCGAATTAAGAAGAAAACTGACTCTTGGGGCGCCTGGGTGGCTTAGTCGGGTAAGCTTAGGTCATGATCTCGCGGTTCGTGGGTTCGAGCTGCCCCGCGTCGGGCTCTGTGCTGACTGCCAGCTCAGAGCCTGGAGCCTGTTTCAGAGTCTGTGTCTCCCTCTCTCTCTGACCCTCCCCTGCTCACGCTGTCTCTCTCTCTCTCTCTCCCCTAGAAATAAATTTAAAAAAATTAAAAAATTAAAAAATTAAAAAAAAAAGAAAACTGACTCTTGATCAGCAATGCTTTCAGAGAAGGATCCTGATCAAAAGGGGGAAATGTGAAAATGAATAAAGGAAAACCTCACTAAAAGGGAGTTGGGAGACCGGAAGGAGGAGCTCTCACCCAGTACCACTGGGAGTCAAGAATTGCTGATTACTGAGGCCAACAGAAGAATCCACAGAGAAGAATCCAGCAGGAAATGATGCACACTGCATCTGCTACAAGAAATCAACCACTCCAGCAACTCAACCAAAGAGAGACCACATTCACCCTGAACTCTTGCTTTTCTCCAGTGGACTTGTGTTCAAAACAATCCTTCCCAACTTCCTCTTCTCCATAAATAGGTTCCTTTCTTTGGTTTGCTGAACTAGTCTATGGTTTTTACAATAATTACTTGTCCTGAATTGGAACAAAAGAAACCCACTTTTGCTAGCAAAATAACTGATGTGTTTTTAAGATCTACCATATGAAACCATGTTAAGCCCACACCTACTTAAGTCTAAGAGCAATTAGTCTTGATAGTCTTACCTTTTGAATCATATAGCCTGTAAGAATGTGTCCCTTGCACAATAGATCTACCTGTGCTTTATGAAACCTTCCTATATATGATTTTTAAAAAATTAAATGCACCTGAGGGTGCCTGGATGTCTCGGGCAGTTAAGTATTGGACTTCAGCAGGAATCATGATCTTGCGGTTCATGAGTTCAAGCCCCATGTTGGGGTTTGTGCTGACAGCTTGGAGCCTGGACCCTGCTTCAGATTCTGTGTCTCCCTCTTTCTCTGCCCCTTCCCCGCTCATGACCTGTCTCTCCCCTCTCAAGAATAAATAAGCATTAAAAAGAGTTTTTTAATTTTTAAAAACTAAATGCATGTAAAGGTATACCTATGCGTTTATGCAAAAATTCTAACCATTACTTATGACACTGCTTGCTGACTCAGAGTGCTTGTATTTTGTATTAGAGAAAAACATCATCATTGGTTCTGCAAAGAGAGGTCCCTGGCAACCCCCTACAGCAGTATATATACGAACCTTGTGATGATGATGAATAGTAACAATAACAGCTTATATGTATTTAGCACTAGGCCCTTATCGTTAGGCGCTTATCATCATCCACAAAGTAGGTTGTAGTAGTTTCGCATTTTAGTTATTAAATTGAGGGGGAAGGAGGACTGTCATGACTTTTATTTTTTCTTATTTTTCTTATATTTATTTCAGAGAGAGAGAGAGAGAGAGGCAGAATCGGAAGCAGTCTCCAGGCTCTGAGCTAGCTGTCAGCACAGAGCCCGACGCGGGGCTCGAACCCACCAACCGCGAGATCGTGATCTGAGCTCAAGTCGGACGCTCAACCGACTCAGCCACCCAGGCGCCCCGGTCGTGACTTTGAAGAGAGTTCCAGTTCTCCAGCTTACGCCAGGTCCCCTCTCCCAGGATTTACATGTCAGAAGGTGTCTGTTAGGTCGAGAACTTTGATTTTCAGTAAGTTCACAGGTGATGGTGTTGCCGCCATGTCAGGGATCTAAATTTGGGAATTGACGAATTAGAGGAACATTTAATGGTACTACACCAAGGTCTCAGCAGCGAGACATATTCACTGTTCAATTTAAATCTCAGTCCCCAAAGCTCAGAGAGGTGAATCAGCTCCCCCAGGATTAAAGACTGGATCACGCGCTGCAGACCTCTGAGGACGTGACTGTCTCAGGTGACCACAGAAATAGGGGTGCGTCGCCTTTAAGAGGAACTTTCGCTCTACAGTAGGACCCACGTCCCGCCCCATCTCACTCCTCCTCGCGGCCACCGCCCCGGACGCCTAGGCGGTTGCCTGGAGGAACCGGAAAGCTGCCCACTCTGGTTGGACGCCGGGCACCAACTGCATTACCCAGAAGTCTGTGCCCTCCGCATCGGCGTCAGGCCAGTGACAGCCCGGAAGATGGGCGTGTCCCGCCTCCCGGAGCGGCCGAGGCGGGACTTCCGGCGTCGCCAGAGTGACGTCTTTTGCGTGTGCCTGGACTCTCCGCTCCGGCCATAGACGCTCCGAGTGTGGGGCGGGGTCAGCCTCGCGCGGGGCTCTCGGAACCGAGCCCGGAAGGACGGTACCGCACACGCCTTTGTTACTCTCCATGAGCCCCGTCGTGGGGCCGGCGGCCTTGCGCGGAGGTGTCGTCCGGGGCCGCGTCCTTCCCGGGGCCTTCGCGGGCGCGCTCTGGCCGCGGCGCCCGGAGCTGTGCGCGTTTGCGCCCGGCGGTCACGGGCTTGGAGCGCGGCAGTCGGCCCGCGGGCGCCGTGCCTGGTGGCGCTTTGGGGTTCCGGCTGAGCCCGCGGGGCCTGCCCCCTTTGCCCGCTTCTCCCCACTCGGTTCTGCTCACGGGATCCCATGGAGGCTGCGGCGCAGACGGACGGGGCTCAGGTGAGCGGAGGGGCGACGTGTTCTAGGACCTTCCTCACTTTGCCTTCATCGCTCGCTCCTCTGAGTGCAGAGCCGGCGGAGGGCGTTCAGTCCCCGCGGATATGTGCCGAGGTTCCGGGTATCAGCATCGGTGGGATGAGGTGTGCAAGGGTTTCCAAGGCGCTGGTCCAAATCTTTGGAGGTGGGGATGAGTTCGGAGCGTTCAGGAACCGTAGGTCGCTCTGAATCGGGTCAGAGCAGACAGCAGGTGGTCAGGGGTCGGGCCTGGATTGGCAGCCTGAGGAGCTGGGCCTCTGTGCCAAGGGTGGTGACAGACGTGTCAGACTTGGAGCAGAGGAGAGAGCTGACCCCCCCCCAGATCTTACCGGGCTCCCTCTGGCTGCTCTGGCTGCGGACGGAGCGTGGGCGTGAGTGAGGAGCCCGCCACAGTAGCCTGTGAGTGTTGGTGGTAGCTGGCCCAGAGAGGTGGCTGGGGAAGTGCGAGATGGTGGTAGGTTTTGTATCTGAGCATTTGGGTTTAGATCATTGTTTTTGAGAGAGAGAGAGATCGAGGGCACAAGCAGGGGAGGGGCAGAGACAAGGAGGGAGAAAATCCCAAGCAGGAGCTGGCTCCTTGGTCTTAGTACAGAGCTCGATCTCACAGACCATGAGATCGTGACCCGAGCCCAAATCAAGAGTCTGTCACTTAACTGTCCGAGCCACCCAGGCACCTGTTATATCTGAGTTTTAGCCGGAGTGACCAGATTTTCTGGTGTGAAGGGTGAATAAGAGAAAGGGACGAATTGTGGATTACTCTAGGGGTTTTGTTTTTGTTTTGCTCTACCCGGTGGAATGATGGAGATGCCATCGACTGAGATAGGGAAGCTGATAGCAGGGGTCATTTTCTGTGGTTATTTTGGGAGTTAGACTCTTGCATGTTTAGCTTAAGAAGTCCCTGCGACTCCGTAGTTGAGACATCAAGCTGGATGGGGGTATTTAGTTCTGGGGAAGGTACTGGTTGAAGAAGGTCAAAACGTGGTGCCCAGTATGTTGGATGTGGTGGAACTGTGGGTTAGTATCTTCAGGTCATGGCGGCATTGCAGTTAATAATGAGAAAAGTTGAAACTTGGGACTGAGGACTGGGCCTCTTGCTTAGGCACGGGGTGACAGTGTGCCTGTCACAAAGAAACACGAGCACCTCCTGGACACCGTGTGCAGAGTGGCATGGGGTGGGGGTGGGGGTTGCCCTGTAGCTGCATATGGTGTGGTCCCGAAGGTTGTTAGTGGGAGTGGCAGCCCCAGATGGGAGGAAGGGGGGTTCAGAGAGTGATGCATGTGTGAGGAGAAGTGTGACGTGACGGCGTTAAGGTTGTGTCTGCGAGGCAGGGTCAGGAGGACGCTGGGAGAACTGGCCAGCAGGAGTGTTTGGCGCCCTTCGTGCCGGCCCCGTAGCTTACCCAGCACCCACCTGCCTGCCTGGTTCTGCTCTGCACACAGTGCTCAGAGGGACGTGAGGAGAGGAGGCACTAGTGGTGCCAAGGCCCGGTATCTCCCCTGAGTTGGGAGCTGGGAGGAGGGGGAGCGGGGGTGGTCGTGTGAGTGGATAGACTGGGGAGTCCTCTTGCCTGTGGGCTCACCTGTCCCCCATCACGACAGGGCTGTGTGACCTTCGAGGATGTGTTCGTGTACTTCTCCCGGGAGGAGTGGGAGCTCCTTGAGGAGGCTCAGAGGCTCCTGTACCGTGATGTGATGCTGGAGAACTTTGCGCTTGTGGCCTCACTGGGTAAGTCCCTGTTTTATCTACTGGTGTATAATTTAGCGTCTTAAAACAGTAAAAGTTCACTATTACAGTTTCAGTGCATCAGGAATCTGGTCACAGCTTTCCTGGGTGCTTTTTGCTTAGGCTCTCTCGTGAGGTTTCAGTCAAGCAGTCAGCCAGGGCTGTGTTCTCATCAGAAAGCCAGTCTCCAGAAGAATCCACTTACAGGCTCACCCATGGATTGTTCGCAACAGTTAGTTTCCTGCGGCTTATTGAACTGTGAGCATTCGTTCCTCTTGGGCTCCTGACCTGTGGCCTCTCTCAGTTCTTTGTTCTCTTGGCCTTTCTGTACACTGTGCCTCGTAGCATGGAAGTGAGAGAGTGAGAAGGAATGCCCAGGGTGGATTCCAGCCTTTTTCTGACCTGACCTTGGAAGTGATATCCATTATTCTGTCCCTTAGAAATGGGTCCGTCAGTGCAGCCCACAGTCCAAGGAAGAGGCTTACACAGGGGCAGGAATACCGGGAGGTGGGATTCCCAGGACGATCTTAGGGGCTGCCTTCCATGGGCCCTCACGTCTGCTCCAGTGTCCCTGGGTTTGGTTCCCCTGTTTCCTAGAGGCATCTCTTTCCGTCCAGCCAGCTCAGAGACTCCCTGCCCTCTTTGGGTCCCAGAGTAGGTGCTGTGGTGCCAGGGCCGGGCCCTGTGCCGTGCGTGTCCCCTCCCTTGCTGAACACTTCCAACACTTTCTGCTCAAAGTCTTACAGGAACAGGTTAGGGGTTCAGGACCCTTTCAGTCTGCTCAACAGATTCAACGTGGCTTGCACACCCCCTGGCCAGGTACCTGTCGAGATCCATGGTACCCTGGTGTCACAGGCTCTGCCCTCGCCCTCTTGCTGACATTTCCTGGGAGCTGAGGATGCCAGGAATTACAGGCACTGACATGGTCACCGCTCATGAACGTCTCAGGGCTGTTCTGCCAAATCCTTCAAGCTTCCATTTTTAACATTTCATTGTCTTCCTTTTTTTTTTTTTTTTTTTTTTTTTTTTTTTTTGAGTTTATTTTTATTTATTTTTTGAGAGAGAGATAGAGAGCAAGCAGGGGAGGGGCAGAGAGAGAGGGGGAGACAGAATCCCAAGCAGGCTCCGCACTGTCAGCACAGAGCCCGATGCAGGACTCAGACTCACAAACCATGAGATCATGACTTGGGCTGAATTCAAGAGTCAGACGCTCCACTGACTGAGCCGCCCAGGTGCCCCTAACAGTCATTTCCTTCTTTGTGAGGTGGCTCCACTTGAGCCACTCAAGTGCCCTATGTCTCCTTTACAACTTCATCTTCCAGTAGTTGCCCATTGCGAGAGGGGCAGAAAGCCCTGGTGTCTGACGGGGTCGACCTGACTCCAGCCACAGTGAGCGAGGCCCAGAGAGGGCCCGGCCGTGTGGAGTCGAGGCCGGAAGAGAGCCATGTTAGTCCTGGGTTCAGATCAGACTGGCAGCCTACATCGTGTTCACCAGCGTTTCCCTGCCGGGGCCTATCGCGCCGCCTCCTTTCTGCTTTTCCTTCCCCGGTCCTGGCACTTTGTCCACTTGTCGCTTCTCTTCTGTCTTCCATCCCCTGGCTGTTTCCCCCTTTCTCTGGCTTCCGGGTCTCGCTCCTTCTGGTCCGTCCCCTCTGCCATGCTGTGCAGCGCTGGCTGTTTAGTGCGCAGTGAGTTGTGCACATCTCCTTCAATGGTCCTTAAGAACCAGCTACGCACCCGCAGTCCGGTTTGTGTGGGCGCGGACCCCGCCTTCCGCGCAGAGCTCACCCGGCACCGGCCGCCACGGCCCTGCTCCGGGAGGAGTGCGCTGGAGACCGCTTCTCTGTGCCTCTGCCGTGCCTGCCCACGCTCTCTCTTTCCTGTGACCTCGAGGCCCGGGCCCGGCACTGGGCCTGGCTCCCTCGTGCTGCGGTGTGACACGTGCACGGGTATGACGGGGCCGCTGCCGTCCCCCAGCGTCCGTGTACCTTACAGCAGCCTTTTGCTTCCAGGTTGTTGGCGTGAAGCAGACAACGAGGAGGCTCCTGAACAGAGCGTTTCTGCCGGCGTCTCGCAGCTAAGGACTCCCGAGCCAGGTCCATTCATCCAGAAAGCCCACCCGTGTGACGGGTGCGACCCGCTCTTAAAAGACATTTTGCACTTGGCAGAACGCCAGAGATCACACCCGTTGCAGAAGCCGTACGCACATGGCCCATATGGGAGAGGATTCCTACTCAGTACCGACTTTTCCCAGCACCAGAAGCGATGTGGCAGAGAGGATCTCTTCATAGGGGATGCCGAGGGGGCCTTACACGTGAGGAGCTGTGCCGTCCCCGTGTCGGGGAGATCCTTTACGTGCAGGGACGAGGCGATGGACTTGCTGGACAGCTCTGGCCTCTTCCGGGGCGAGACCACCGGCAGCGGGAGGAGTCCGTACAAAAGGACTGAGTTCATGGGCTCGTTCCCACCCAGCTCCAGTCTCGGCCAGCAGCGGGGGGACCATGACGGACTGGTCCTTTTCACCGATGGTGAGGAAGCCTTCCTGAACACCTTCACTCTCCTCGGCAACCAGATAAGTCAGACTGAATTAAGAGCCTTTAGATGCCCCCCATGTGGAAATATGTCCAAGGAGAAAGCCGCTCTTCTCAATCCCAGAAAAATTCACAGTGGAGAAGCATCACATGTGTGTAAAGAGTGTGGAAAGGCCTTCATTCACCTGTCTCACCTAAAAATGCATCAGAAATTTCATGCCGGAAGAAGACATTACACGTGCAGCGAGTGTGGGAAGGCCTTCAGCCGCAAAGACACGCTTGTCCAGCACCAGAGAGTCCACACCGGAGAAAGGTCTTATGACTGCAGTGAGTGTGGAAAGGCCTACAGCAGAAGTTCCCACCTTGTCCAGCACCAGAGAATTCACACCGGAGAAAGGCCTTATAAGTGCAGTGAGTGTGGCAAAGCCTTCAGCCGTAAGGACACGCTTGTGCAGCACCAGAGATTTCATACTGGAGAAAGGCCGTACGAGTGCAGCGAGTGTGGGAAATTCTTTAGCCAAAGCTCCCACCTCATCGAGCACTGGAGAATTCACACTGGGGCAAGGCCTTATGAATGCATTGAATGTGGAAAGTTTTTTAGCCATAACTCGAGCCTCATTAAGCATCGGAGAGTCCACACGGGAGCGAGGTCTTATGTGTGCAGCAAATGTGGGAAGGCTTTCAGCTGCAAGGACACACTAGTTCAGCACCAGATCATTCACACTGGAGCCAGGCCTTACGAGTGCCGCGAGTGTGGGAAGGCCTTTAGCCGTAAAGACACGCTTGTGCAGCACCAGAAAATCCACACTGGAGAAAGGCCGTATGAGTGTGGTGAATGTGGAAAATTTTTTAGCCATAGCTCCAACCTCATTGTGCACCAGAGAATCCACACTGGAGCGAAGCCCTATGAGTGCACAGAATGTGGAAAATGCTTTAGCCACAATTCCAGCCTCATTCTACACCAGAGAGTTCACACCGGAGCAAGGCCTTATGTGTGCAGTGAATGTGGGAAAGCCTACATCAGCAGCTCCCACCTTGTTCAGCACAAGAAAGTTCACACTGGAGCCAGACCTTACGAATGCAGTGAATGTGGGAAATTCTTTAGCCGAAACTCTAGCCTCATTCTGCACCAGAGGGTTCACACTGGAGAAAAGCCTTACGTGTGCAGCGAATGTGGGAAAGCCTACAGCAGGAGCTCCCATCTTGTCCGACACCAGAGAGTTCACATTGGAGGAAAGCCTCACCCTCACGAATGCAACAGTTTCAGTAACCCTTTAGCTACATCTCTGAAACTTGTTTAGCACGAGAAAGTTCACACCAGAGAAAGGCCTTACGAATGCAGAAAATGTGCTGTCTCCTCGTTCGACCTAATAGGACTCACACCAGAGAAAACCTCTGTGAGTACCCTTTGTGAGGGAACCATCAGCCGTCATTCAAACACGTATCATGAGGACGTTCCCAATAAGTCCCACATAGTTGGGAAGCTTTCATGAGGTATACTGCACTTTCCAAACTACATTCATGAGGTATACTGCACTTTCCAGACTACACAGGGCTCCTGACCGAGTTCTGTCACTGCCAGTGCCTGTGGCGGAAGCCATCTCTTTGCTACCAGCTGTCAAGGTCCCAGAGTGAGTGTCAGTCACTCCGATATGCTCAGGGAAGGCAGACCCCTGTGCTCTCTCTCCTGTTCCCTGGAAGGAATCACGAGTGTTCTGAGCCCAGTGAGGCCTTCGCTTCCTCCCCCATGACTGGATTGTGAGTGGACATGATCCAGGTCTGGCCAAAAGGATTTGGACTGGAGTCTGCTGAGGATTTCCAGACAGGATTTCTCTTCATGAGCGATGTTGACTGTAAACATAATAACCGTGGCTCATTCGTCTTGCTTCCACATCATCCAACTTTAGAACTGGTTGCCCTATGCTGCTCTGATCTGTGCAGTGATACTTTGTGTGTGTGTGTGTTGGGGGGAGGAGGGTCTATTCACTGTGTGGAATGGATTGAGAAAAATTTGGGTTCTTCAACACGAAGGGAGGAACACCTTTTGTCTACACCAACTTTATGTGCCTCAGAAGGGTCAGCAGATGGCAGAGAACAAATCTCAGTCTTGTTGGCCTAATTTCCATTGTTGCCCAAGGCTTTGCTAGAAAAGAGTGAAGAGCTTTGGGTGCCTCATCCTGTGGCCTGGAAGCAAGTTTCCTTTGAGCCCAGAGTTCATTTTGAGGAGGCCTAATTGGTGTGAAAATCCCCAGGGCTTCTGGAAACAACATGAATTGGGTCTCTTATTCTGAGGGAAATTCCCATATTCCCCAGCACTTTTCAGGGATTTCTGTCTCCTGGATCAGCCAGTCACTGGTGTCCCTGATATCCAGAATCTCACAGGGCAAGGTGGGATCATAACAGGTGCAGAAACACTGAGGTAATGGAGTGGGATGAACGTGGCAAATGAGAGGATATGTATGTCTTCTCCAGGAGGCATCTACAAATGTCCATGTGATTGTTGAGGGATGAGAGTGTATAGAACTCAGGACCTTCAAGCATCTGTATCTCCTGTGGCCAATGTCAATGTCTCAAGCTTTGTGGATTCCTGTACCTCTCTGGGCTGATGATGTGGCCGTCACTACATGGGCAGGAACCTCAGCACTGACAAAGGAGAGCTCCAAGGATAGGGCTTCTCTGACCCCGCTAGCATTCCTGGGGACTGACGTGGACATGGATTTCATTGCTCCCCAGTTTTTGCTGACTTGAGGCAGGGTTCATCCTCCTAAACTGTGGGGAGAGGGATATGGTAGAACCAAAATAGTTGGCAGGTGTGACTTTCCAAGAGGTAAATAGGGACTTTATGGGGAACGTTTAATTCTCAAAACTTTGTTGAGGTATGACCGACATGAAATAAACTGCACATATTAAAGTATGAAATGTGTTTCAGCATGTGTATATACCGGGGAAGCCATCACCACAGTCAAGGTAACGAACTTATACTCACACAACCGAAAGATCTCTCATACCGCTTTATAATCCTTTTAATACCCTTCTCCACAATTCAGAGGCAAGAGCAAGCATTTTCTAGAATTTTATATAGACAGAATCCTATGGTATATACTTCCTGGGGAGGGGGGACTCTAGCCTTTGTCACTATCCACAACTATTTTGAGATGACTCCATCTCATTGCATGTGTCAATACATTGTTCATTTGTATTGAGTATTATTCCACTGTATGCATATACCACAGTTGGTTTTTATCCATTCAACTATTAGTGGATGTTTGGATTGTTTCCAGTTTGGGGCTGTTACAAATAAAGCTGCGCTGAGCTGAAGACGTGCACAAGTTATCACTTGGTAACATTTCACTATATAGATATAGCACAGTATATCTGCGCACCTACTGAAGGACTTCCTGGTTGCTTCCAAGTTTGACAATTATGAAGAAACCAGCATACATTTGTGTGTAGGTTTTGGGTGGATGTCAGTTTTCAGTTCTTGGGCTCAAGCCAAGGAGTGTGATCCGCTGGATCATACAGGAAGGGTATGTTTAGATTTGTAAGAAATAGTCTTCCAAAGTGGCTCTACCATTTTGCATTCCCACCAGCAATGAATGAGAGTCTGTTGCTCCACATCCTCATCAGCATTTGGTGGTGTCAGTGTTTTGGAATTCAGCCATTCTAATAGGTGTATCGTTGTTGCTATAATTTGAAATTCCCTAAAGATAATATAAATATAATTTTCACATTTGTTTTACACTGTCTTTTGCAGAGCAGAATTTTAATTTTAATCAAGTCCAGATCACTCACTTTTTCTTTCAAGGATTGTATTTTTAGTATATAAAAAGGCATTGCCAAATCCAAGGTTCAGTCTCCAATGTTATCATATAGGTGTTCTGTGGTTTTGTGTTTCGCATTTAGGCCTGTCAACCGTTTTGAGAAAATATTTGTGCAAGTATAAATTCTGTATCTAGATCATTTTTTTTTTATGTTTTATTTATTTCTTAGGAGAGAGAGAGAGAGACAGCGTGAGCAGGGAAGGGTCAGAGAGAGGGAGTGACAGACTCCTAAACAGGCTCCAGGCTCTGAGCTGGCAGTCAGCACAGAGCCCGATGCGGGGCTCAAACCCACGAACCGCAAGATCATGACCTAAGTGAAAGTCGGACGCTTAACCGACTAAGCCACCCAGGCGCCCCTAGATCATTTTTTTAAACATGAGGGTGTCTAGGGGCGCCTGGGTGGCTCAGTCGGTTAAGCGTCTGACTTCAGCTCAGGTCCTGATTTTGTGGTTCGTGGGTTCGAGACCCTCCACCGGGCTCTGTGCTGACAACTCAGAGCCTGGAGCCTGCTCAGATTCTGTGTCTCCCTCTCTCTCTGCCCGTCTGCTGCTCATGCTCTCAAAAATAAATACATATTTAAAAAAAAAACAAACATGAAAATGTAGTTCCAGCACCGTTTGGTGAAAAGACTATCCTTTCTCTACTGAATTGCCTTTGTTCCTCTTTCAACAATCAATTGACTGTGTTTCTGCTGATCTATTTTAGACTCTGTTCCAATTTTTTTCCTGTCTATTAAGATAATTGGGCATTGGGTGAGTTCTTTGGGGAGAGGGATCTTGTTCATTTGGTATAATCCATTAATTGATATTCAGATGTCAAACTAACCTTGCATTTCCTGGACAAATCCCACCCGGCCATGATATATGATCTTTTGTATATGTTGCCATGTCATTTTTCTGATACTTCGTTAATGTATTTTGCATCTATGTTGATGAGAGTTAAAGTTTGGAGATTTCTTGTGATAGCTCAGTGTGACTTTGCTATCAGATGAATCCTGACCTCATAGAAAAAGTTGGAAGCATTTTCTCTTTTATTTTATGGAAGAGTGGAAGAGTTTGAAAGATTTGTAATATTTCCTTAATATTTGCTAGAATTAATAGTTGGGGAGAGGGAGGGAGGCAAACCATGAGAGACTCTTGAATACTGAGAACAAACTGAGGGCTGTTAGCGGTGGGGGAGAGGGGAAGGGGGGGGATGGGCATGGAGGAGGGCACTTGTTGGGATGAGCACTGGGTGTTATATGGAAACCAACTTGACAGTAAACTATGAAAGAAAAAAAAATATTTGCTAGAATTACTTAGTGAAGGCACATGAGCCTGGGATTTTTCTCTTGGGAAGACTTTCAATCAATTTTCAATCACAATTTACTTAGTATAGTCCTGTATAGGTTTTCTACTTGTGTTAGTTTGGGATAATTGGTGTCCTTTTAGGAATTTTTCCATTTCAACTTAATTGTCATAATTTGGGAGGATAATGATTTTTATAATATTCCCTTAGGATACTTTTAATGTCTGTAGGGTCAATAGTGTCTTCATTCCCACTGTAGCTAATTTTTTTCTTTGCCTATCTAAAGTTTTGTCAATTTCATTGATCTTTTGAACCAATTTTTGTTTCATTGTTTTTTTTTAATGGAAGAATAATTGACATACAGTATCACATTAGTTTCAGGTGTACAATATACTTATTCAGTATTCATATACATTACAAAATGGTCACCACAGTCTAGTTACCATATGTCATTATACAGTGTTAAAATATTACTGACTATTCCCTATGTTCTAGACTGCATCCCTGGGTCTTATTTATTTTATAGCAGGAAGATTGAATTTCTTAATTCTCTTGCCTGTTTATCCTCATTGCCCTTCTCTCTGGCAGCCATCAATTTGTTTTCTGTATCTATGAGTCTGTTTCTGTTTTGTTCCTTTGTTTTGATTTTTAGATTCCAAATATAAGTGAAATCATATGGTAGTTTTCTTTGTGTGACTTATGTCACTTAGCATAATACTTTCTAGGTTTATCCATGTCACAGATGGCAAGATTTCATTATTTTCTATGGCTGAATAAGAATTGTGTTTCTCTCTATATAGACAGGTGGATAGATAGCTATGGATCATTATATAGAGAGACCATTACATAGGATGTTTATATGGATAAATAGTGATAGAGAGAGAGAGAGATGTATATCTCCACACACGTACCACATCTTTGTCCCTTCATCTGTCAGCAGACAATTAGTTTGCCTCCATATCTTAGCTATTGTAAACAGTGTTGCCATGAACATAGGGGATCACATGTCTTTTTGAATTAATGCTTTCAATTTCTTCAGATAAATACTTAGAAGTGGAATTCCCAAACCATATAATATTTCTATTTATGATTTTTTAAAAGGAAGTTTCATACAGTTTTCCATAGTGGCTGGTACCAATTTACATCCCCAATAGTGCACAAGTGCCAATAATTATTTCTTGTCTTTTTGACAATAACTATTCTGACAGGTGTGAGTTTATCTCATTGTAGTCTTGATTTGCATTTCCCTGGTGGTCATTGATGTTGAACATCTTTTATATGCCTGTTATCCATCTGTAAGTCATCTTAAAATGTCTTCTGGTCTTCTGCCCATTTTTAAATCAGATTTTTTAATAGTGAATTTTATGAGTTCTTCATATATTTTAGATATTAACTCATTATTGGATATATAATTTGTAAATATCGTCTCCCACTCAGTAGGTAACTTTTTTGTTGATGGTTTCCTTTGCTGTGCAAAAGCTTTTTAGTTTGGTGTCTTATTTATATTTGCTTTTATTGTCCTTACTTGAGGAGACATTGAAAAACATATCGCTAAGACCAGTGTTAACAATCTTACTGCCTATGTTTTCTTCTAGGAATTTTATAGTTTCAGGTCATATATTTAAGTCGTTAGCCAATTTTGAGTTTAGTTTTATATATAGTATAATAAAGTGTTCCAATTTTATTTTTCATGTAGCTGTACAGTTTTCCCATTTATTAATAATAATAAATGTTCACCATTTATTAAATAGGCTGTCTTTTCTTCATTCTATATTCTTGTCTTTGTCATAAATTAATTGACCATGTAAGTGTGTGTTTATTTCTGCGGTCTCTATTCTGTTTCAGTGATCTATGTATCTGTTGATGTGCCAGTACCATATTATTTTGACTACTTTAGCTTTATTTATTTATTTATTTATTTATTTCTGAAAGAAAGAGAAATAAAACATGAATAGGGGAGGGGCAGAGAGACAGGGAGACACAGAATCTAAAGTAGGCTCCAGGCTTTGACTGTCAGCACAGAGCCTGACATGGGGCTCGAACCCACAAACTGAGATCACGGCCTGGGCCGAAGTCGGACACTTAACCAACTGAGCCACCCAGGTACCCCTGACTACTTTCGCTTTATAGTATAGCTTGAAATTTGGGAGCATCGTATCTCCAGCTTAGTTCTTTCCCAAAATTGCTTTGGCTATTTGGGGTCCTTTATGGTTCCATGCAAATTTTAGGATTATTTGTTCTGTGAAAACTGCAATGGTATTTTGATAGGGATTGCATTGAATCTGTAGATTGCTTTGAGTAGTATGGACATTTTAACAATGTTAATTCTTCTAATCCATGAGCATGAATTATCTTTCCATTTATTTCTGTTGTCTTTAATTTCTGTCATCAGTGTCTTGATAGTTTTTACAGTATAGGCTGTTCATCTCCTTGGTTAAATTTATTATTTTATTCTTTTTGATGCAATTGTAAATGGGATTGTTTTCTTAACTTTCTGATAGTTTGTTATTAGTGTATACAAATGGAACAGATTTTTGTATATGGATTATGTATCCTACAAGTTTACTGATTTCATTTATTCTACTAGTTTTTGGGTGGATGTTTTAAGATTTTCTTTTTTTTTTCTTTTTTTTAATGTTTTTTATTTATTTCTAGGAGAGAGAGAGAGACAGCATGAGCAGGGGAGGGTCAGAGAGAGAGGGAGTCACAGACTGAAACAGGCTCCAGGCTCTGAGCTGGCAGTCAGCACAGAGCCCGACGCGGGGCTCGAACCCATGAACCGCGAGATCATGACCTAAGCGAAAGTCGGACGCTTAACCGACTAAGCCACCCAGGCGCCCCCGTTTTAAGATTTTCTATATGCAGTACTTTCTTTCCAATTTGCATGCCTCATTTCTTTTTCTTGTCCAATTGCTGTGGCTGGGACTTCCAGTATGAACGGACTGAAAGTGGCAAGAGTGGGCATCCGTGTCTTGTGCCTGATATTAGAGAAAAAGCTTTCAACTTTTCACTGTTAAGTATGATTTTAGCTGTGGGTTTGTCATCTATGGCTTTTTTTATATTGAGGTACATTTCCTCTACATTCACTTAGTTGAGAGTTTTTGTCATAAATGGATGTTGAATTTTTTCAAAAGCCTTTTCTGCCCCTACTGAGAATGATCATAGGATTCCTATCCCTTATTTTGTTAATGTGGTGTATCATGTTGATTGATTTGCTGATATTGGACCCTCCTTGCACCTGGAGTAAATCCCTCTTGATAATAGTCTATGATTCTTTTAAGTTATTGTTGAATTTAATTTGTTAATATTTTGTTGAAGGACTTTGCATGTATCAACATCAGGGATATCGGCCTATAATTGTCTTTTTTGTAGTATTTTTGTCTGGTTTAGTTATCAAGGTTTTGTGTGTCTGTGTGTGTTCCTATTTTCTAATTTCAGTGAATTTTGTTCTAATCTTTATTATTTTATTTTTTATCCTTGGTTTGGGGTTAGTTTGGTCTTATTTTCTTGTTTGTCTTTTTTAACATAGAAGCTTAGGTTATTGACATCTTCTTTTATAATAAGCTGTTTAAAGTTATACATTTACCTCTAATCATTTACTTTAGCTGTGTCATATTGATTTATATATGTAGCATTTTTACCTTTATCTAGCTCAAAATATTTATGTTTTTAAAGAATCCCTTGTAATTTCTCGATTTACTCATAGGACATTTGATAATATGTGGTTTAAGAAGTCCCTGTTACATTTGCAGGGCTAATATCACAGAGCAGGAGGAATGCTTTTAATTTTTCAGTCGAGAGTCCAAGTGTTATAATTAAGGTTTGAAATGGGGGGGTAAATCTATTGGGTATTTTAAATATCTTACATTCTAAAGAAGAGACTGAGCAAAGCTGTCAGTGTTTAATGTAGAAAGAGCAATCCCCATATCAGGAATCGGTAAGGATGACCATCGGTAGTTAATTCACCTTGAGTGCGTAAGGCAGGCTATTAGCCACATTTTCTTCCTCAGAGCATCCTCATTGATCTGAATTGAGGGTATTTTCTTTATCTTGGATTTGGTTTCATAAGATAGGACAACTTTTTTTCCGGTGTTCTGGGAAGAGTCTACAAGTGACTTTGTCGATACAATGTTGATTGGGAAGTGGGCCATCAGCTGTTTGTCCTGTCTTGTTTCTATTCTAAAGCCCTTGCAAAATGTACTGCCCTGTGTTGTAGTTCAGCTAAAGGGACTCTTTAATATTCTAATTTCTGTCTTCAGATCAGGTCTCTAACTTCAAGTTTAATGCCATTGGTGGAATTGTATCGTTTTACATTAGTTGTTATGTCAGCACCACTGTAACTCCCAGTGTAAGAAGGTATTTCTCTAGTCTGTATTGAAAATCTATAGCTTCATCTTTTTAAAATAATTTTGGCTCATTGGCTAAATTACTGTGTCATCGATTTTTGTTATACTTCAGGTATGAGTTTTAGGAGACTCGGGACTTACTTTTATGGCAATTTCATGACCTTTGGAAAGAGGACTCCTGTTGGTCCTTTGCCAATCAACTTCTGCCATTCATGATTGGGCACCTGAAGTGCCAACCAACATGCTTACAAAGTCATGTAAGTTAGGTGACCTTGGTTTGTAAGCACTGTAAAGAATTCTAAGCTCTTTTATGAATAGCTGGTGGTCTTATTTGGGTCGAAGGGAATCTCTAGTTTTACCTCTTAATTCAGCTCAAGTCCAAGGCTTAAATTTTATAGTTTCCTGCATGCCCGACTCACGGGAGGGGTGGATGCGTAGCAGTATCCACCAAACTGGCATTTGGGGTTTTAAGGGAGTTCTTGGGAAAATGGGGCCCTGAACAAAGGGGACAGGAGGGGGAAGACGTGCCAAAGGGGAGAGACCAGGAGGATGGGGGGCGGGGAGCCGGGCGCGGGGAAGCAGCTGGACGACAAGGAGGGAGGGATTACCGACGGAATGGTCGCCTTTGTTACTGCTGAAGTTGGTCAAATTGCTCATTAGTTTTGCCCAGAGAATCTTTTAGTGATGCACCTTTTGACTCAGATTTTAGTTGGAATATTCTGAATCCTCATAAAAACAATACGGTCCATTGGGCCTGAGATGCCTTCTTTCCTTAACACATCGAATATCCCCTCAGAGTGACCACTGAAGGCCCAATATTTAGAAAGATTTAGAAAGATATTTAGAAAGATAGGCTCAAGAATTAGGATTTGAACAGCAGTGCATATAAAAGGCAGGAGTTTTTCATGGGAGAGGAGAGGATTTAGACCTAGACCACCCTATGAGAGCAGACAATGGTTGGTAGGAATATAATGCTTGCGGCCTATAACCCTCAACCTAATGATTGGCTGCCCTTTTTTTTTTTTTTATGTTTTTATTTATTTCTCAGAGAGAGACACACACACAGCATGAGCAGGGGAGGGTCAGAGACAGAGGGAGATACAGAATCCGAAGCAGGCTCTAGGCTCTGAGCTAGCTGTCAGCACAGAGCCCAGCGTGGGGCTCGAACCCACAAACCATGAGATCATGACCCGAGCCAAAGTCGGACGCTTAACCAACTGAGTCACCCAGGCGCCCCAATGATTGGCTGCTTTAAATCACACACGCATAATCTGTGCCCCTGGTATGTGGATAACCTGAGAGAATTCTCTCTAGATTATAGTCCAGCTCTCAATACAAAAAAAAGAAAGAAAAAGAAAAAGACATCACAAGTGAAACATCACTTGTTTCATTGATGACCTGCGGCAAAGTTCATCCAGAGAGTTGCCAGTTCAGTGGGATCTGCAAACACACTGGTCCGTGAGGCTGGCTTGAACCGCTGGCTTATCAACAATATGGTGATGCCTGTGTTCTACCCTATGACTCAACTTCTTAGGACAACAAACTTTTAGCACAGAAAAAAAAATTACTCAAAAGACACCACAAAGGCATGAAGAGGAGTGGCCTGACCCACTGGGGGCCCCAAACAACTAAGAACCAACAACACAACCCAGGTGCCAAACAGAATGAAAAGCCAAGAAACTCAACACGAAGAGAGCAGATTTCCCAAATCTTCAAGGATTTGACTTGCCCTTAAGGCACAAGGGACAGATATGTGGGTATGGCCCTGGGTGGGAGGCTGGGACAGGCAATGCAGAGCAGATCTCAGCGGGACTTTCCTGATAAACATCACAGATGACACAACTTTTGCAGTGAGCACATCCGACTTACCTTGTTCCTCTGTCCACTGAAGAATGACTACTGAGACGCAGGCTCTGCAGTAGTGTGAGCTGGGGAACTAATCAAGATGTACAGTGTGGGAGTTCTTACAGCCTTTCTTAGAATTATGTTCTTAATCTGAATTTCTCTTCAAATTTTTTCACTACTTTGATATTAGTTGAGGAGCTCATGCGCCCCTCCTGCTTAACTGTTAGTAATGTTGTTTTACATCTGTCTGTTTTCCATATTCAATGATATGGAATTGCATACCACACACAGATCTTGAAGAGGATTCTCACCACGTTTAATACATATCCACTCTTCAGGAAATTCATCACAAAATTTATACTTGCATTTTTGCATTTTTGTACTCAGTATACACCCAAAAATGGGTAATAGCAACTTAGGCAAGAATAGAAAACATTGCCTTTTCAATCTCAAGTCCATGTCAATTTGTTTGTCATTCACAAGTCAAAACTCATAACTAAGTGTATGTTACAAACAGGCTTAACTCTGGAAAGGTTTGCAAACTTGTGAATTAACAATAAATTGAACTTGGTATAAGATACCAAAAAAAAAAAAAAAAAAAAATTTNCCCACAAGGGAGAACTTCTAGACACCTCAAAGGAAGCCAGAGCTGCTCTCTTCTAGTGTTTGGTAAGTCTGGCATGCAGGAATTGGTGGACTTTCAGAAACAGGCGTGTTGCAGAAGGGATGGGCTCTCCAGGTGTTGCCGTGGTCCCTACTATCGACTGACTTTCCAAAGCAGGGTTACCGAAGTGAGGCCCTTGCTGATAGATTGTTACCTGTGGGGGTGGGGGGCTGTCTTTCAGGACTGGGGCCTGAACGGATGGACTGAATCTTGCAAGCTTGGAATGATCAATGATCTGCTGATTTTCAGAAGCTGAGTTGCTGGGGTGAGGCTGCTGTTCACTGGCTGGCTTTCAGTGGCCATCTAAGTTATCTCTAATAAACTTTGGTTTATTGTTCACAACTTTAGAATTTGGCCAAAGGAAACTCTTTTCCTTCTCTGAATATGAAAAATAAGCACTTCAAATCTTAGTCCCCTCTTTGGCTCTTACTCAGCTAAGCCAGCAGGAGAGATCATAAGGCACTTTCCAGAAGGTCACTTATGAGGCTTTGATTTTGAGCTAATGTTGCCACTAAGTAATTTAACTGCCAATTACAGTGCAAAAAATAGCTATAACTGCTGGCTTTCTGTAATGTGTTGTAAAAGAGCTAAACACAGAAAATGTACTGCGTCCTGACACCATTGACACAGGACAAAGTATATGTGCTGTAATCACAGAGGAGCGGACAATTCTATCCCTTTTGGGTGCCACGCACCTACTGTTGTGCCTGCAACTCTTTACATGCTCATTGAATATTTGCAGATCAGTAAATACACAACAGCACAACTTCCCTATTCCTTTTTACCTTTTTGGCAACTCTTTTCCAATATTTTCCTCTCCCTACAGGCTGTTAATGCACAATATTTTCAAGTACTAAAAATCGGGGCACCTGGGCAGCTCATTTGATTAAGCATCCGACCTCGGCTCAGGTCATGATCTCATGGTTCGTGACTTTGAGCCCTATCTCAGGCTCAGTGTTGATGGTGTGGAGCCTGCTTGGGGTTCTCCATCTGTCCTTCCTCTCTGCCCCTCTCTCACCCTTGCTTTCTCTCTCATAATAAATAAATAAACTTTTAAAAAATCACATTTTGGAACCAAACCATAAATGTAGCCAAGGTTTCAGCAAGCTCCAGTCTCCGCTTCATTCTCTGACCTCTCAACTCACTGTCTCCTACTCAAACTTAACTGAGATCTCAACTTTCCCCCTACTTGTCACAGCTATGTTTCTCTAGAACGATTTTGCCGCTCTCCTTGAAAGAATACAAAACCATTTTTAATAGCATTCAGTAATATCCATTTCACAAGTGTTTTTCCAGACATAATATCAGCCCCCTATGCATTCACTGCTGCTGCAGTTACAGATGAAATGATAAACACTTCCCAGCAAATTGTCAAGAAGGCGTACACTGCTCAGGCAGAAGCTGGCATATGCTAAGTCTCTTTTCAGACAGATTTCAGATCTTTAAAACAAATGGGACGTATCTCACAAATACGGTAATAAATACCTGAATTAAAGTACTGGAACACCATCAGTGACTATACAGGCAAGAAAAATGTCTTCTGTGGGAATTTGAGGCACATCGTCACCCTTTCTAACTACTTCAATGTCTCCTGACACCCTTCCTCCAACTTCCCCATCACAGCCCTGTCTGGAAGCTTTCTTACTGAAACTACTGAAGCCTAGAAAAAGAACTCCAAAGAGTCAATGTACACATCCCTCGCAAGCAACAAGTTAACTGAGAGCTCTGAGGGGACGCCGAGTAACTTTACGGCATGCTGAGTCCCTTCCTCTGTGCAGCCTTTTGGGAATGTGCGGAGATTCACGGAGTCTGAAACCACAGCCCCCATACACTTCTGACTCGCTCTACTCTGCACTCCGAGGACAGCTGGGTATCGTCCCTTTAAGAACCAGCAAGCCCCGCCCCCTTTGGAACATAGAACTCCATTTCCCAGAGCTCCTCGGATTCTTTCACGGCTTTTAGTCTGTCGTAGGAAAGACCTACGTTCTGAGTCTGCGCAGTGACTTCGTGGAAACTACATTATCCCGAAGCCCTGGCGGCGGCGGCGGCGAGAGCCCCTCCGCCCCCGCCAGAGCGAGGCTTAGCCTAGGGCCGTTTTCCTGCGCGTGCACCGCGTGGGGGCGGGACTTCCGGCGATGCCTTTGTGGTGTCCTGCTTTTCTGTAGTCCCCGGGACTGTTCAGTGGCTTGGTGCGTCCGGNGGGGACGTCTGGGCGCTTCCGCAGCCGGGATCAGGGGCCGGGAGGGCGGGGGTGGGAGTCGCACGCCCTGAGGTAGGAGGTCAGGACAGGGGAGAGCAGGCCCGGGAACGGAGGCGGGGAGCCTGCTGGGAGACCAGTGCAGGGCACCCCGGGCACTCACGGGGGCGGCTGGCCCAGGGCGGCGATGGAGATGCGAGGAGATTCTGCAGAGAGTCGGGCAGCAGAGCCGCGTCTCGTGTAGCTGTGAGCGCAAGCGGGGAGCGAAGGACCAAGTCAGGGTTTCTTTGCCTGAACATCTGAAAGAACGGAGATGGGGAAGCGAGCCCAGGGGGCAGGTTCCGGGGAGCTCACGAGTTCGGTTTTGGACGTGTTGATGCTGAGATATCTGAGGTGGGGACTTCCCATGGGCAGGTGGACGTGAAGGTCCGGAGAACCGGGAAGGGGGACTGGGCTGGAGCTGTCCAAGGTGTGGGGGGTGTGCGCTGCACCAGGGCCTGGCCTGAGGATCCGACCGAGGAGGGGGCCTTAAGGTCGTTATTACTGGCGGGCTCTGTAGTGAGTGTCAGGAGGGCCGAGACCTGGAGTGTCAGGGGATTCGCCACCCTCGATGTTCCCTCCGTAACGGAGCGCTCCTGACGTAGAAGAGCCTGGGTCTAGACAAGAATGTCAGCATACGGCAAGTTTGCTGGCCTGGGTGGAGACGGAGGTGGAGATTCACGGCCTCGCATGACGGACGATCCCGGGAGACAGTCCCTGTGAGGTAAAGAAGTAGCCAGATTTGTGGAGCAGATGCGTCCCAGACGGCGCACTGCCCTCTGGCCACCCCCACCCTTGAGGCGAGAGGATGGAAGGGGTGCTCCCTCCCCGGCCCTTGCCAGAGCCCCTCAGGGGGTTACTAGCAGCTCAGCTTGTTTGTTGAAAGGAGGAGTAGCTGAGCTTCCTGCTCAGACTCTCCCTGCAACTCACAAAATTTAGAACGTATGAAACATTTATTAAGACATCAGCCAACCAGCATTTAGCTAAGTATGTACACATAGGTAGGCAACTAGAAATGGACGCATTCGATAAATTAAGCAAGGCAACACTATACA
Organism: Crocuta crocuta; assembly: GCF_008692635.1. Classification (NCBI taxonomy): domain Eukaryota; kingdom Metazoa; phylum Chordata; class Mammalia; order Carnivora; family Hyaenidae; genus Crocuta; species Crocuta crocuta. The sequence continues at coordinate 2,876,633 of NW_027528892.1, forward strand.
AATTGCAAACTTAATTTATCCATGGTATTTGCTAATAATAGAACGTTATATATTACATCTTTTGAAAATCTTAATCAGAAATAACAAATCCACGTTTTTATGAACCCTATCCTTTTATTTGCAGCGAAAACATAGAGGATTGTTATTACCCTTTGGATAGTTAGTGTGCATCAATTCTGTTGAATACTGTTAGCAGCTCTGTGAGGTGGGGGCCATTGTTAACCCCATTTTAGAGGAAAGGAGTTGAGGCTGGGAGGTTAAGTCCTGCAGAGCCGCTTCGCTGGTAAGAGTGGCACCGAAGTCGGAGGAGCTGAGAGCTTAGGGCAGCAGGCTGGGGGCGCTTTGCTCCAGGCAAGGTAGGGGGAGTGGGGTCCAGTTCAGTGTGTAGGATCGTGCCGTGGCTGCGCCTTCTTATGGCCTCCGTCTTCCCACAGGTTCCCATGGCGTGTGCAGAACTGCTTTTGGACCCTGTACAGGTGAATGGAGCATGCGACAGACCTGCATCCACCCCAATTGTCACCCTAAGGGTTTTGCCACTCCCATGTAAAGAGTGATGGTGTCCTGAGATTGTTCCTCCTGTTCTCCCTCCCTTGGGACCAAAGTCCCTGTGGTCTCACCAAAGCCCAGGGCCTCGAACTCAGCCCTGGATTCTATGGAGCGTTGCGCATTTGTGACAACCGATGGGGTAAGATGTGGAGCGGTGTCCCAGGCACAGGATCCAGAATGTTCAAGTGATGGGGGTGAGAGTGAGTCGGAACACTCAGGGAACTGCGAGGCTCTTACCTACAGTGGGAATAGGGGCCGGTGGGGGAGTGCAGGTCCACAGTTACAGCCTCAGGTGCGGGGCTCCCAACCTGACGGAAGTAGGAGAAGGTTCTGAGAGGAGGAGCCAAGTGACCTGCCCCTGAACTTCACAGGCTGCATTCAGCTGCAGTGTGCAGGAGAGCCTGGACGAAGGCGGGCATAGTGGCCCTGGGAGGGGCCCTTGGACTGTGCAGGTGACCTCTGCTGATGGCTGCACAGGGCTGGTGGCTGTGGAGTAGAGGACCGGCTGCCTCTGGAAGTGTTCTGGATGGAGTAGCCCACATTCAGTGATGTGAAAGGCAAGGGCGCCGGGGCACGAGGTGGAAGCGGGTGTCAGGGACAGCCCCAAGGATTCTGGCTTTCTCTGGAAGGATGGATGTTCTGTCCATTGGTGGGGAAGTCAGGTTTTGTCACTGATGCCACACGTTCCAGAGTCTCCCGACTAGAGGTGCCCGCTCGGCAGTCGGACACGCAGGTCTGGAGTTCAGGAGCGGCTTCCAGGTTGCAGACAGCCAGGGACGGTGGCCGGCGTGTGCACTACGGTGTAGCTGCGCAGGTTTCCAGAGGGGGCATCGTTAGGCTGAGGAGGCAGGAAGGGGAAGGAGATTTGAACCTCTTCCCGGAGCCTGGATGGTGGTGGAGGACGTCGCAAAGGCAGACGAGGAAGCAGAGTAGCCATGAGGGGCGTGCCCACGTGTGATACGGACGAGGAGTCTGAAAGGCTTCTGAGGGTCAGTGAGGTGCAGTAGGTGTTGAAGCATCTCCACGAAGGAGGTCAGCTGTCAGTGAGCTCGGGGCCAGGGCACATGATCTTTCCTTTGTGGTGACTCGGTCAGGCCTGCCAGCTTCGTTCAGGCTGGTAGGTTAGTTGAGGTTAAAATGAAGCAGCCGGGAGCATTGCTGGGCCTGGGGTGCGGAGGTCAGTGTCGCTGGGCTGCGCGTGCGGGTCAGGTAAAGACAGGCTGTGACTGCCTGGACAGCGGGGCAGTGATGACGCAGCAGAGGGCCGGGAGTCCATGAGGTGCTCACATTAGGTCTGGGAGGGGAGAACCACAAAGGGACCCTGGTGCTGGGGAACTTGGGTTTCCGGGGCAGGATGGGGAAATAGGATGCTGATTCCGCTTGCACAGTTCTGCCGGGTTCCGCCTGCTCGGGGGTGTGTTGGGAAGGCCCAGAATTACCCGCAGAGTGGGCTGCGGTCTCAGTAACCGAGTTGTAGAAGCGGAGGGACCGGATATGGAGAGAGGTTCAGACCAAGAATGATGGGCAGGCGAGGAGGAGGGGCGCTTATGGGAGAGAGAGAAGTTGACGTTGTGTTGGCTGGGAGGCGGGATCGGGGACCTCAGCATAATTTACCGCTGAGAGAGCGCCCCCACTGCCGGCCCAGAGCCTAGGCGGGGCTTTCCTGCACCTTCCCCCCGCTTGTTTTACTGGGCTCCCCACACACACATTGATCTGTGGCAGTGAGGAGAGGGGAGGCACCAGTGCCACCAGACCCTGTATCTCCTCCACACTGGGAGGTGGGGTGCAGGGCAAGGGCAAGGAGGGGGTGGAAGGAGGTGGGGGTACGAACATTCTGGAGAGAGAAGCTGCACATCGATTGACCCTTACCCGTTTTGTCAGGGGCTTGTGGTGTTTACAGACGTGGCCGTGCACTTCTCCCAGGAGGAGTGGGGACTCCTTGATGAGGCCCAGAGACACCTGTACTGCAGCGTGATGCTGGAGACCTTTGCACTTTTGTCGTCACTAGGTAAGGCCCTCGCACCCACTCCCATGTCCGGGGCGCAGCTCCGGCTCTCCCCTTGCCCAGGAGTTAGGAGCTCTGGCTTTCCCCCAGCCGCACCACAGCCACTACTTCCCTTCTGGTGTCTTAGCACACGGTTCCGGGGGGGTGGCCGTGGCCACTTCTCCAAGTTTGTCGGAGAAATCCCAGTGGCCTTGCTTGTCCTTAGTCAGGTAATTCTTTTCAGAAGCACGGAGCCTCTGTGCTCAAGGTCTTCCCGTCCTTGCTGACGTTTCTTTGGGGCACGCCTGTCTCAGAACCTTCAGCCACCAACGTGCTCTCTCTTGGCTCTGTGAGCGCCTCCTCTGAAGTTCTTTCTGTTTTAGAATGTGGGATGTCGTGTGTTGGATCAGTCACTTTGGGGGCCCTGCTGTCCGCTCTGATTCCCTGCGTTTCATCTAAGGTGGACCCTTCCAGGTCCCATGTAAGTGCTCATCATGAAGAAGTGGAGGGGCCTGGGTGCCTGACAGCATGGCCTTACTCCATCAGTGGCAACAAGAAATGGCCCTGGGGCTGCGGAGCTGGGAATGGGTGTGTTGTCACAGCTGGGTTTACCATCGAGTGATGCCAGAGAGCAAGCTCATACCTGATTTCTACATGTTCTTTCCCATCATCATTTCTAACCTTGCCCTCTCTGGTTCCCCCACCTTTGTGCCCCACCCCCACCCCCACCATCGTCTTTTCCCTTCTGCACCCTTTGCAGTACACTTGACGTATGACCTACCCTTGAGGCATTGTGATGGCTGCACTTGTCTTTAAATAGTCTCTGAACGGGGCGCCTGGGTGGCTTAGTCGGTTAACCGTCTGACTTTCGCTTAGGTCATGATCTCGCGGTTCGTGGGTTCGAGCCCCGTCAGCTCTGTGCTGACTGCCAGCTCAGAGCCTGGAGCCTGTTTCAGACTGTGACTCCCTCTCTCTCTGACCCTCCCCTGCTCACGCTGTCTCTCTCTCTTTCCTAGAAATAAATAAAACATTAAAAAATAAATAAATAAATAAATAGTCTCTGAACACCAGCTACTGTGTTGCAATTACACATTTCTGGGCGTGGACACAGTCTTCTATTGAGTGCTCACCAGTCACCAGCAGCCATGGACTTGTTGAAAGTCATTTGCAGAGGAGGGAGCTGGGGATCCCACCTCTCTTCCCCGGACTCACTCCTTCTTCATGTCCTTGCCCAGGGTCAGGGCTGTCCGATCGTGGGCGCTGGCCGGGCTGAGCTCTGCACAGCAGGCCCTCTTCTCACCATCTTGAGTCTCCCCGGCCCATGAGCAGTCCCATGGCCTCATCCGTGGGGTGTCTGACACACATTCCCAGTGGGGCTCCCTCTTCCCAACAAGGTCAGCGTGCGCTTGCATTTCTCTGCTTACAGGTTGCTGGCACGGAGCCCGGGACAAGGAGGCCCCTTCAGAGCACGGTGTTTCTGTCGCAGCATCACAGGTCAGGACTCCACAGCCAGGCCCGTCCATCCAGGAGACCCAGCCCTGTGAGACATGTAGCTCACTCTTGAAAGACCTCTTGCACTTGGCTGAGCAGGACCGTATACACCCCGGGCAAGGCCTGTATGCTTGTGAGGGAAAGCGTTACCAGCACCAAAAGCATCAAATTAGAGTGGAACTTTCCAGAAGTGCTGAGGGGAGGCCTTCATTTGTGAAGAACTGCAGAGGTCACATGGCAGAGACCTTTACATGCAGTGAAGAGAGGAAGGACTTCCGAGCCAGCTCAGGCCTGCTCCAGCAGCAGGTTCCTCACGTTGGAGGAAGTCCACACTGGGACACAGCAGGTGGAGAGGCCTTTCAGAATGAACAGAATTATTATAAGTGCACTCAATGTGGGAAAACCTTCAGTCATAAACATGTACTTGTTGACCATGAGAAAATCCACACTGGAGAAAAGCTTCATGGGTACAGAGAATGTGGGAAGGCCTTCCTTAGAAAGTCCCACCTCCATCAGCACCAGAAGGGCCACGAGGAAGGTCAGCTTTATGAGAACCCAAAATGTGGAGGCTGTCTTCCACAGATGCCTGCCCTTGGTGACCACAAGGGTGTTCACACGAGGCCGAGGCCTTTTGAGTGCAGCCAGTGTGGGAAGGCTTTCCTTAGACTGTCCCAGCTCGTTGGTCACCAGAAAATCCACACAGGAGAGAGGCCTTATGGTTGCAGTGAATGTGGAAAATTTTTTAGGAATCGCTCTACGCTCATTAGACATCAGAGAGTCCACACTGGAGAGAAGCCATATGAGTGCAGTGAATGTGGGAAAGCCTTCACCCGCAAACATAAGCTTGTTGAGCATCAGAAAATCCACAGTGGTGAAAAGCCTTATGAGTGCGGAGAATGTGGGAAAGCCTTCAGCCGCAAAGACAAAGTTGTTGAACATCAGAAAATTCACACCGGAGAGCGGCCTTACAAGTGCAGTGAATGTGGGAAAGCTTTCAGCCGCAAACATAAACTTGTTGAGCACCAGAAAATCCACACTGGAATAAGGGCTTATGAGTGCAGAGAATGTGGCAAATTCTTTATGGACAGCTCCTCACTTGTTATTCATCAGAGAGTTCACACTGGAGAAAGGCCTTATGAGTGTGGCAAATGTGGGAAGTTCTTTAGGTACCGCTTCACACTCATTAGACACCAGAGAACTCACACTAGAGAAAGGCCTGATTAGTGCAACAATGTAGGAAATCCTTTAGTTGCAACTCCACGGACTCATTAGATGTCAGACAAATCACAGTAAAGAAAGGCCTTATTATTATTAGCTAATGTGGGAAATTTTTGTGTTACAGCTCCAGTCTCATTGGACACCAGAGAGTTTACACTGGTGTGAGTCCTTATGAGAACTGCAAATATGGGGACATCTTTACCTACAGCTCTGGCCTTGTTAAAGACTGGCAAATTTGCAAAGGAGAAATGCCTTATGAGTGCAGTGAATGTGGGAGAATCTGTTGATTTGTGTCACTATACACTAATTTGCATTTAATTTTTATTTTCTTGGAATCTTGCAGTATACTTTTACTTGGTTGCTTTTTATTACATTTTTGCATAAAGGGAATCCCAAAGTATATCCTTGTGTGGCTGCTTAGAGATTATCTGTATTGTGTTCATTCTTCTTTATTGCTGAAAGGTATTCCATTGGGCGTATGTGCCACTGTGTGTTTATTTATCTATTAATGGACATGTAGGTTGTTTCCAATGTTGAGCTGTTACCAAAAGAACTATGACCATTCATATATAAGTAAATATCTGAGAGTGTAGTGTTGCTCATAGATGAATGTTTAACTTTTTAAAGAATTGGCCAAACTGGCTTCCAGTATGAGTATACTATTTTGTATCCCACCAGCCGAATGTTAAGAATTCCATGTGGAACACATCTTTGCCCATGATAGATCTAGCCAGGCTTTTTAAAGTTAACAAATGAGTGTGTCATAGTCTTATTTTAATCTGGATTTCTGTCACAACTAGTGGTACTGAGTGTCTAAAATTTTTATGTGTTTATTTGCTCTTTTGGGGCAAAGTATCTAAATTTATTAACTTCTTTATTACCTAATTAATAGTTAATTTTGGACTATTTTGGATTTAGAGAAAAATTGCTAACGTAGTACAGGGAGTTCCCATATTCCCTACACCGAGTTTTCCCTACTCTTAACATGTTACATCAAGGTAGCACATTTCTTGCAATTGATAAATGAATCTTCATACATTATTGATAACAAAACTCATGCTTGATTCAGATTTCTTGAAGTTTTTACCAAGATTCATTTTCTGGTCCAGGATCCCTTCTAGGTTATCATGTTGCACTTAGCCCTAATGTGTCCTTAAGCTCCTTGCAGTTGTGACAGTTATTCTTGTTTTTAGTAACCTTGAGAGTTTTTTTTATTGTGATAATATATGTATAACATAAAACCTACTCTTTTAACCATTTTTCAGTGTATACCTTAATGGCCTTAAGTACAATGACAGTATTGTATCACCGCCACCACTGTTTCTAGAACTTGTTCATCATTCCAAGTAGAAACTGCACCCAGTAAATGATTAATTCCCATTTCTCACCCCATCTCCGCCTTTGTAATCTGTATTAGAATCTCTGCCTCTGTGAATTTTCTTATTCTAGGTATGTCACGTAGGTGAAATCCTATAATATTTGTGCTTCCATGTCTGGCTCTTTTAAGCCATTTGCAAGGTTCATTACTGTTGTAATATGTATGAGAGTTTCCTTTTTAAGACTGATAATATTACATTGTATATTTTTGCCACTTTTTGATTTGCCATTCATATGTTGGTAGATAATATGAATTGTTTACACCTTTTGGTATTGCCAGAAATACTGCTGTGAACCTTGGTGTACACTCACTTTTCTTTTGGTATATAAAGAATTGGCATTCCTGGGTGATAAGGATCATATGTTAATTTAAAATTTTCAGGGTCCACTGAAGTGTTAGCACCAAAATTGTAAGCTTCAGTATTTTTCTTATGTCCAGTGGCCTTACATTATTCTTTTCTTTGGTCATGCTATTCAAACTTTAGCTTCCATCAGAATCCCATGAACACAGATTGCTGGACTCCACCCCCAGAGGTTCTCATTGAGTCTGAAATAGGGCAGGGAACTCACATTTCTACACACTCCCAGTCGATGTTGTTGTTACTGTGCCTACACCACATTCTGAGGACCATCCCATTCTAGTTTAATAAAATTGCACGTGCTCTGTATACAGTCTTCGTTTCCAGGCAGATGTTCTATTCTATTCCATAGTCCTTTTCCTTGCATTGACTCATTTGTTCCAGGATTTACAACTAGGAAAGAAGTTGGTGTCTTTCTTAAACATAAATCATTGCAAGATAGCAAACCAAAGTCACCATGAAGCAGTTGCACTCCGTCTCCCTTGAGTTATTTTCCAGTCCAGTTCTTATGTAGATATTAACTGGTATGAGAATATATTTTAATAAGGCTGAACTCAGTTGTAAGGGATTTGTGTTAAGGCTCAAAAATAGAGCAAGTAATTTACTTGTGGACTTGCCCCCCCTCCCAGACAGTCAAATCCCTCTCCACGGAATGGTGAACTCTGATTTTGCTTCTTTTTTGACAATTCCCTATCTTCAAATGTAATTTCCCCTGACCCTGTCTGTTAATGGGTCGTACTGCAGCAAATAAGTTCTCTCGTGGACATAAAATAATCTGTCAGAATCTGTGTTGCTGTGAATAATTGCAAAAAACTATAAATTATGGGGTATGGGGAATTTGCAGGACTCTCCATTTAGCTGTAATGCCATAATAAAAAACAACACGAACAAAGAACTTTTAGTATTCCAAGAATAAGCAAGACTGCATCATATATTAGAACTGTGTCTTGTATAAACAACAAAAGTTTTAACTGTAGGTAATGATTCTGAGCAAAGAGTAAAGAAAGTAAAGTTTAAGGTAAGTCCCTCAAATTTAAGTTCAGCTATGCATGAAGTGATTGCCAATAAAACTTTATGAGTCATCTGCTTTATACACAAATGTCCATTAAGGCATTGTTCTAGAATTTTCTTTTTATTGGAATTTTTATAAAATGTCTTCAAGTTATGTCTTTGCATCATAAAATTTCTTAGAAACTTCTAAATAATCATGTTTTTATAGTGATGACAAATAATACAGGCTTTTGCTCTCACCACCCTCCTGTGTTTGAAAGGCTCCAGTGTACCCTGAGAGCACAGCCTCTGGAATTAGATCAAAGTCCTAGCTTGACCACTTACCATCTGAATGCACTCCAGCAAGTTATTTCACAAAGTCTCTGGGTCTCGGTTTCCTCATCTGTAATAATAGTATTTACCTCAGCGGATGTTAGTGAAGAATTAATGAGTTTAACATTTGCAAACAATACTTCATGCATAATTTGTGTCCTTAGTGTGTCAACATCGTAGAAAACACGATGTCAATTTTTCCCATTTTGGTGGCATTAAGTTTGATCATTTGGTTCAATGATATCCACCAGACTTCTCCATATATAAAGAAACATTCATCCATTTTTTTTCCCAACTGCTCTGAGCCCGGGAGGCAGACCTCTATGGACTCCACCAACAGGCTCCCATGCTCTCTGGCTTCCAGGGAAAAAATAGCTTTGGAATCAAAGGACTGGAGGACAGAAACAGGCTATAATGAAGGAACTGGTGAGGTGGATGTATCCTTCTTAATTGGAAGTCCTTGGTGAGTTCTTATCCACAGCTATGAAGAAAAACAAGGAAAAAAACAAGTCCAATACCAGTGAAGGGTGTACACTGAAGATTGTCTGGACCCCCTAGTTTTAGTAAATACAGAAATGAGAATCATCTATTAAAATGGTCTTTAGAAGTAAATAATAATAATAATGTAACTTTGCTATTTTAATCATGTAACTTTGCTATTTTGCTATTTTAATCACTTTTAGTGTTCAGTTCTGTTGTGTATTAGAGTTATCCGGAAAAACAGAACCAAACTGGTGTGTGTCTGTACATATACATATGTGTATAAAGAGATTTATTTTAAAGTATTGGGTAACATGATTATATTGGTTTAGCAAGTCCAAAATCTTCATGGTAACCTGGCAGACTGGAGATCCACAGAAGACTTGCAGGGCAAGCTCAGAGCAGTCAGCAGACAAATTCCTTCTAGCTCATGTAAGTTACTGCTTTTCTATCCATCCCTTCAAGTGGATGAGGTCTACTGTAATTATGGAGGGTCTGCTTTTCTCAAAGTCTACCGATTTAAATGTTGATCAAAAAAAACACCTGAAAGAAACATCCAGAATAATGTCTGACCAAATTATCTGGATACCATGGTCTAGCCCAGTAAATCCACAAAATCAACCATCACGTGTGATATTAAGTATATCTACATTGTATGATCATCATCATCCATCTTTGGAACTTTTTCATCTTCTCCAGCTTAACATATTTTTGTATCATTAAACACTACCTTCCAATCTTCACAACCCCAGTCCCTGAAAACTACCATGCTACTTTCTACTGTCTATGAATTTGACTACCCTAGGAACCTCGTATAAGAGGAATCCTACAACGTCTGTCCTTTTGTGACTTGCTCATTTCACATAGCATAATAAGCTTCATTTGGGGCATTTTGAAATGATCTATTTTTTCCTGTTGTCAACTTGCAAGATTTTCTTTTTTCTGGGATAAGGTACTTTATTTTTTTATTTTATTTTTTAAAAATGTTTTATTTATTTCTAGGAGAGAGAGAGAGACAGCGTGAGCAGGGGAGGGTCAGGGAGAGAGGGAGTCACAGCCTGAAACAGGCTCCAGGCTCTGAGCTGGCAGTCAGCACAGAGCCCGACGCGGGGCTCGAACCCACGAACCACGAGATCATGACCTAAGCGAAAGTCGGACGCTTAACCGACTAAGCCACCCAGGCGCCCCTGGGATAAAGTGCTTTAATATGAGTAGTTATGGGTTATTCTTTTTTTTTTTTTTAAGTATTTATTTTGAGAGAGAGAAAGAGCGATAGCAGGGGAGGGGCAGAGAGAGGCAGAAAGAAAGTATCCCAGGCAGGCTCCGTGCTGTCAGCACAGAGCACAACATGGGACTCAATCCCACAAACCGTGAGATCATGACCTGAGCCAGAGTCAGACGCTTAACCAACTGACTGGGCCACCCAGGCACCCCTTTCTGTTCAGTTTTTTAAAAATTTAATTCCAGTGTAGTTAAAATACAGTGCTGTATTAGTTTCAGGTGTACAATAAAGCAATTCAACAGCTCAGGCTCTTGACTTTAAATACTTGGAGACTGACAAACACAAAAATCCTCAACAAAATGCTAGCAAACCAAATTCAGCAGCACCTTAAGAGAGTTATACACTATGATTAAATTGGATTTATCCTTGGGATACAGGAATGCCTCAACTTATGTAAAACAGTAAATGTAATACTCCACATTCACAAAGGATAAAAATCATGTGATCATCTCAATGCAGAAAGAGCGTTTGACAAATTTTAACATCTTTTCACGATAAAATTTTGTAACAAATTAAGTAGATAAGAAACTTAACATAATAAAAGACATAATACTAAAAGCACATAGCTAACATCATAATCAACATTGAAAACCCAAAAGCTTTTCCTTTAAGATTACGAACAAGACACTCTCCACTTTAATTTAGCATTGTACTAGAAGTCCTAACCAGAGCGATTAGGCAAGAAAAAGAATTGAAAGGCATCTGAAATGGAAAGGAAGGAATAATGTTGTCTCTGTTTACAGATGAAGTGATCTCACATGTAGAAAACTTGAAAGACTGAACCAAAACAAACTAAAAACTAACAAATGAATTCAGTAAAGTTTCAGAATACACAATCAACATACAAAAACCCATTTTGCATTTTAAAACTCTAACAACAAATTATCTGGAAAAGATCTTAATAAAACAATCCCCTTTACAATAGCAACACAAAAAAATAAAATACATCAGAGTAAATTTAACAAAACAGGTGAAGGATCTGAACACTGAAAACCATAAAACATTGATGAAAAACACCAAAGGCACAAATAAATGGAAAGATACCCATATTTGATGATTGGAAGAATTAATGTTGTTAAAATGTTCATTCTACCCAAAGTCATCTACAGATTGAATGCAATCCCTATCAAAATTCCAATGACACTTTTCACAGAAATAAAAACAATCCTAAAATTTTTATGGAACCACAAAAGATACTTAGCTTAATCTTGAGAAAGGAGAACAAAGCTAGAGGCTACAAACTTCCTGTCTTCAAGCTACACTACAAAGTTATACAAATCAAACCAATAAAGCTCTGGCATAAAAATCATAAGACTGGTATTCTTTATATGTGGGAGTTTGATTTTCAGCAAGTGCTGTCATTATGTGATTTCACTGCGAAGTAAAGTGGAAGAGAAACAGCTCTAAATGCCACCTCTTGTGTTTTAAGAAACCCAAATAGAATATTTATGATCTCTTTACAAAATAAATATAGGTTCCAGAACAAAGTCATTTAATACAGGACATGCACAGTATACACAGAACAATCATATTCCCTATGTGTCCTATGTATCTGCTCTTGTGCCTAAAACCCAATTGGTGATCATTTAATATTTGTTAGAGCACCACATGACAATACAGCTTCCCAATTCATTTTTATAGTTCCAGAAACTGTCTTTATTTCTGCTTTATTTCTACTACCAAGCTGTTCCTGTTTTCAAATTTCAGCAAGAGTTTTGGAGATTGAATGATGAGTGTGGCCCAGGCTTCAGCACGGCTTCATTCTGACTTCTCCAATTTCACTGCCTTTTGCTCAATCTTCACTGAGATCTGAACATTTTTTCACCTGTCACAGATCATTTTCTCTATAACCATTTATACTATATTTCTTTGAAAAATAATCATTATTAATAGCTTTCAGTAAGTGCTATCTCACAAGTGCTTTGTAATCTCAACCCCCTTTCCTGATACTGTGGCAGAAATTACATGGAAAATGATAAATCTTTTACCAGCAGGGAGATGGGATCATGGATTCCTAAACCCTTACGGGGATAAGGTGTCCCCTTTACACATGCGGTTAGACTATTAGAATTGGACACCCTTTCCTTGCAAGAAATGTCATATGATAAGTCGCTCTTCAGGTAAGTTTTAGACTTTTTTTTTAATGTTTATTTATTCTTGAGAGAGAGACTATGAGCAGGGGAAGGGCAGAGAGAGGTAGACACAGAATCTGAAGTACGCTCCAAGGTCAGAGCCTGACTCCGGGCTGGAACTCAAAAACTGCCAGATCACGGCCTGAACCTAAGTCAGATGCTTAACCCACTGAGCCACCCAGGTGCCCCTAGTTTTACACTTTAAAAGGAGAGAAAAATATTCCACACATGGAGTAATAGGCATTATATGAGTAAGAATGTTTTTTGCCCTCTTGGAACACCGTCACTGATATACAGGTAGGAAATGTTTTCAGTGGAAAGGAGGTACAGCGTTACCCTTCTGACAATTCCTGTGCCTCCCGACACTTCTCTGACTCTCCTGTCATGTCCGGGGTCTTGTCTTACTGTCCCTGACCAAACTTACTGAAGGCCATAAACATGCCTCCAAAGTTTCACCTACGCGTACTTGACAAACAAGAAAGCGTGGGTTTGTAACTACATCTGTGACGTCCTAGACGGCAGCCAGTAGGGCTGCTTAGAGACCCGCAGTCGCCCTTCCCACTTTGGAGCCCCGGAACTCCGTTTCCCAGCACCGCTCACCTTCTCGCTCTTCGTCCCCAAAGTCAGGCACGACCTTCATTCCGAGGCAGCGGGCTTAACGGCTTCCAAACCACACTACCCAGAAGGCGCCGCGCGCGCGGGGGTGACCAAACGAGCCAACGAACGCGGAGCCTCGAGACGTTTGCGCGCGAGCGCACCGCCTGGGGCGGCACTTCCGGTGGCGTCCTCGTGGTGTTGGGCGTCGGGTGGAGGGGGGAGAGTCGCGGTTCTTTCCGCAGGGCTGCGGGGAGGGCGGGGAGGGCTGAGAGTGCTGCACGGGACGTGGGGGTTGGGCGTCCACGCTTTCTTCGTGAGGGAGCAGATTTGACCCGGGAGGAATCCTGGGCTGTGTCAGCACTAGGAGGGCAGGGCCCGGAGGGAGTGTACGCAGACGCAGAAGCGTGAGGTGGTGTAGACCCTTTGGCCTGCGGGTCCGTATACCCTCAGCGTCACTTCCTGCGGAATGAAAGCTAGGGTAGCGGAGCCCTGGGGCCCAGGCGGGCACTGCCGCCGCCTTCCCCTGTCCGGGCGAGAGGAATGATCCACGGCCACAGCCGAGGACCCCCAGTCACGTGCATCCCTGAGAGGGTTACGCAGCAGGCAGGGAGCTTCCGAGCCTGCTTAGCTCGTCCAGACAACTCCTTCAGGTAAGTGTGTATGAGATAGCTATTGATTTAACCACCAGGTAACCAGTATCCCCCTGTAAGATGCACATAGATACACAGATGGACACTTAGAAATGTGTTCAGTAACTTGGACATGCAAGCCACTTGTGAGGGGCTGGAATGTTCATTTATGTGTATTTGCTGACAGTGGAAAACTGTATGTGCCGTCCCCTTGAAACCTTTAAAAGCAGGAGCGTTTACACTCAAAGTTTCAAACCGCGGGGCACCTGGGTGGCTCAGTCAGTTAAGCGTCTGACTCAGATTTCTGCTCAGGTCATGGTCTGGTTCATGCGTTTGAGCCCCATGGCAGGCTCTGCGCTAACAGTGATGAGCCTGCTTGGGATTCTCTCTCTCTCTCTCTCAAAAATAAATAAGTGAACATTTAAAATATATTTTAAAAAATTTTTAATGTTCATTTTTGAGAGAGACAGAGCGTGAGCAGGGGAAGGGCAGAGAGAGAGGGAGACACAGGATCTGAAGCAGCTACAGGCTCTGAGCTGTCAGCAAAGAGCCCAACGCGGGGCTCGAACTCACAAGCCGTGAGATTGTGACCTGAGCCGCAGTCAGGCGTTTACCTGACTGAGCCACCCAGGCGCCCCTGTAAACATTTCTGTGCCGTCCCAGACTGCACCCCAAGGGAACCCGGAAGGGCTCCTATAGGAGCCGGCACAGCCCCACCTCGTTTGGAGCCCAGGAACCCCACTTCCCAGCGCCGCTCCCCTTCTCCTGACGCTCTGCCCCGCTGTTCCGCTTCCCTGTGTCTGGGACGCCTGTGGCTTCACCTGACTCGGGGTCTAAACCCAGAGCTGCAGTGTATGGGTCACTTCTGGTCTGAGAACAGATGGGGTGGGATTCTGAGGGGTGTCCAGGCACGGAATCCAGAATGTTGAAACGATCAGGGTGAAGGTGTCCACGTAGCTGGGCCCTGAGCGGAGAGAGTGAACAGCGTTTGCGGCGCAGAAGCCTGAGAGCCCAAGGGTGTGTGAGGTCCTCACATGGATTCCGGAGGGTGCGGTGAAGCAAGAACAGGCCCGGGTGCTCTCTGGCCTGGGAGACTGTGGTGCTCTCCTAGGGGATGACCTAGGATTTTCTTTGGGGAAGAAAAGGATGCTGAGTGCATCCGTCCTGCACTGTCTGGATGTCGCGGGCGTGGGAATCAGTCGGGCGTGAGCCTGAGTGCGGCGGAGTCGTTGC
>NW_027528892.1:2891754-2927626 GCF_008692635.1 Crocuta crocuta
AGTGAGGAGCGCTGAGGAGGAGTGTGAGTGGTTGGCTCTAGGGCCTGTGCTGGTCATTTAAGGCAGACAGATGACTCGCGGTTTGGCTCTCTTCGAGGCAAGATCCGGGAGACCCCCGAGAGGGTGGGGCCCCCCTGCTTGGCCCAGAGCTTAGCAGTTGCTTTTCTGTTCCCTTTGCACGTGTTTACTCCGTGCCGCACGCAGGGAGAGTGAGTGAGCGCGGCGAGCCAGCAGGCCTGGCAGCTCTTCCTCTTTGGGACGGTGGGGGCAGGGTGGGCAGGGGGTGGATGTCGGTGGAGGGGGAAGGCTGAACATCCCAGACGCACAAGTTTCGCAGGTACTGAACTGGCACGATTGCCGAGGGCTAGGCGGTCTCTCAGGACGCGGCCGTACGTTTCCCGCGGGAGCAGCGGGGCCTCGTTGGTGAGACTGCGACGCCCGCGTTGCCGCTTGATGCGGGAGAACTCTGCGCTTCGGGCCGGGCCAGGCGAGGTGCTCAGATGTGCTCCAGCCCTGAGCCGGCCGCTGCTCTGCCCCCTCGGCCCCAGGGCACATCTGGGCTCACCAGGTCCAGACCGTGGCTACCGTTTCCTTTCTTGGCACATTTGTGGTGGGTGCGGGGCTGGGCCGCGAGCGCTGTACCGCCTTTCCCCACGCGCCCCGGCTCTGCTCTGAAGCCTCGCAAGGTTCGGTTCGGGAGTCAGAAGTCCTAAAGTCTTCCAAAGAGGTCGCAGTGGGCTCTTGTGTCCCTTGGCAGGTTACTGTCCCCAGATGAGTGCCTCTGTGCCCGACTGTCCCCTCTCTTTTTACGATTCTTGGGGCCTCCGTGTGCCGGGAATCTCAGCCACATAGGTCTTTAGTTGTGCGGACCCCTGGGTTGATTCTGCAAGCCCCTCCTCTGAAGTTCTTGTAATTCTAGAAGTGGGGAGGTCATGGGTCGGACTGTCGAGGGCACGTGAGTCTGTTCCCAAGCTCTGATCTGTGCCGGGTCCCACGTAGTTGGTCTCCTTCAGGAAGAGGGATGGCCCTGCGTGCCAGAGGCCTGGACAGGACATGCTCAATGGGACTTGGGCCCAGTACATCAGAGCTGAGGGTATATGTTGGAGCTGGGTTCAGATCACATTGGGAACCTGTCTGGCGTCCCCCATTTTTGATCCAGGGTCAATGGCCACACCTGATGTACACCCTTTCTTCTCCATTATTTCTGCTGTGACTTCCAGCTCTTGGTGTCCCCTGTGTGCTCCTTACGGTGTCCTCCGCCTGTCACCCCTCCCTTCCACTGCTTCCTCGCGGGCCCTCCAACACTTCAGCTTTGCTTCAGGCGGGGTCACAGTCCGCGCACGGCCTTAAATGGTCCTTGCACGTTTCTGGGCGTGGACTCAGTCTTCTATTGAGCGCTCACCAGTCACCAGCGGCCATGGCCTTGTTGAAAGTCATTTGCAGAGGGGAGAATACGGGAGCCCAACTCTCCTCCCTGCACTCACCCCTGCCTGGTGTCCTTCTCCAGGGTCAGGGCTGTCCCGTCGTGGGCGCCGGCCGGGCTCAGGCCCTCCTCTCACCGTCTCAAGTCCCCCCAGCCTGTGACCAGTCCCATGGCCTCATCCGTGGGGCGTCTGACACGCATTCCCGACGGGGCTGCCTCTTCCCAGCAAGGTCAGCGTGCGCGTGCATTTCTCTGCCTACAGGTTGCTGGCACGGAGCCCGGAACGAGGAGGCCCCTTCAGAGCACAGTGTTTCTGTCGGAGCATCACAGGTCTGTCCGTCCGTCCAAGAGGCCCAGCCCTGTGAGACGCGTAGCTCACTCTTGAAAGACCTCTTGCACTTTGCTGACAGGATGGTCTACACCCCGAGCAAGGCCTGTATGCTCATGGGGGAAAGCATTACGGGCACCAAAAGCATCAAATTAGAGTGGAGCTTTCCAGAAGTGATGACGGAAGGCCTTCATCTGCGAAGAACTGCAGAAGTTACGTGACACAATCTGTATCTGCATTGAGAATGTGAAGGACTTCACAGGCAGCCCAGGCCACCCCAACAGCAGGCCCTTCACAGTGAGTGGAAACAAACGGGACTCGGTGGGTGGGCAGAATTGGGGCGGCTGGCTGGCTCAGTCAGTAAGGCATGCAACTCTTTCTCTCTCTCTTTTTTTTTTTTTAAGTTTATTTTGAGAGAGAGAGTGCTCATGAGCATGTGCGCAAATGAGACGGGGAGTGGCAGAACAAGAGGGAGAGAGAGAAAATCCAAAGCAGGCTCCAAGCTGTCAGTGCAGAGCCCAAAGTGGGGCGTGAACCCACGAACCCAAAATCAAGACTCGGACGCTTAAGTGACTGAGTACCCTAGGTGCTCTGAACAGACAACACTTTTTTTTTTTTTTAATGTTTATTTATACTTGTGTGAGAGAGAGAGAGAGCATGAGTGGGGCAGGGGCAGAGAGAGAGGGTGACATAGAATCTGAAGCAGACTCCAGGCTCCGAGCTGTCAGCACAGAGCCCGATGCGGGGCTCGAACCCATGAACCGGGAGATCACAACCTGAGCTGAAGTCAGACGCTTAACTGACGGAGCCACCCAGGCGCCCCGAGCTTGCAACTCAATCTTGGGTTCGGGAGTTCCGTCTCCACATTGGGCGTGGAGCTTTAAAAACAAAGTGGACAAAATTGTTAGAAACGTGAATGTGAGAAAAGCTTCAGCTGCACAGACAGAAGTGTTGACTGTGAAAAATCCACACTGGGGAATGGCTGTGTAAGTGCAGTGACTATAGGAAAGCCTTCTCCTCAAACATAAGCTTGTTAAGAACCAGAAAATCCAAACTGGATAAAGCCCTTACGTGGGAAGTTCCTTGGGTGCATGCCAGTCTCATCAAACAGGAGAGTTTTCCTGGAAAAAGGCCTTCTGAGTGCCCCAAATGTGGGGATTCTGTTAGGTGTAGCTCTAACATCAGTGGGTGTGAGTTCACACTGGAGAATGGCCTTAAGAGTGTTGGGTGTTCACATCCATTAGAGACTGGAGAATTCACACTGAATGAAGAAAGTCCTTTCGTGTTTAGCCATCCTCGGGGGTTCTTGAGATGCAGCTCCACGCTCCTGGGCATTGGAGGGTTCACACTGGAAAAGGACTTACAACAGCGATTGGCTGTTGTGCGTGATATTATGAGCATGCGTGTACCAAGGTCCCTTTGAGACTGTTTGGGACCCTTCAGTTCTTTATAGTATATACTCAGACGTGAGATTGCTGGTTCTTATGGAGCTTCGGTTTAAATGTTTTGCAGAACTGTTTCCGTATTTTTTTAATGGTTTTTTTTTGTTTGTTTGTTTTTTAATTTCTGAGAGAGAGGGGCAGTGTGAGCAGGGGAGGTCAGAGAGAGAGGGAAACACAGAATCTGAAAGTCTCCAGGCTCTGACAGCACAGAGCCTGAAGTGGGGCTCGAACCCACAAACTGTGAGATCATGACCTGAGCTGAAGTCAGACGCTTAACCAACTGAGCCACCCAGGCGCCCGTTTCCGTACTTCCATACCCAGTTCCTATGCCCACCAAGAGTGCACAGGATCCCAGTTTCTCCAAGTACTCATTGAATCTGTTTTTATTGTTTCTAGCATTATGATTATGACTTTGATATCCACTATCCTAATGTGTGTGAGGTGGTGTCTCACTGCGGTTTACATTTGCATTTTCCTCATGGCCAGTGATGTCGAGTGTCTTTTTATGTGCCTCTTGGCCACTTTTGCATCATCTTTGGAGAGAGATCTGTTCAAATCACGTGCCCATTTTCAAATTGAATTATTCTTGTTTACCTTTAGGAGTCCTTCTATGTTCTGATATTGTCCACTTATTAGATAATTTACAAGTGTTTTATCGTTCTGTGAGATTCCTTTTCTCATGATGTTTCCTTCAGTGTGCAAAAGTTTTTCCTTTAAAAAAATTTTTTTTAAGTTTATTTATTTATGAGAGATAGAGCATGAGTGGCAGAGGGGCAGAGAAAGAGGGAGACACAGAATCCGAAGCAGCTCCAGGCTCCGAGCTGTCAGCACAGAGCCTGATGCGGGGCTCAAACTCACAGTACGTGAGATCATGACCTGAGTTGAAGTTGGACACTTAACCAACTGAGCCACCCAGGCGCCCCGGAAGTTTTTCCTGTTGATATACCCCAATTTATTTTTACTTTTGTTATGTGTGCTTTTGGTGTCATATCCAAGAAATTGTTGCAGTTGGGAATGGGATCTTTTGTTTTCTTTAGATAAAAGGATAGGGGGCTAAAAAAGCAGCAGGAGTTGAAAGATGAGGAGAAAGAAGAAAAAGGGAATGTAAGTAAGGGAAGATGATATGCTGTAAAAGGAACAGAGAAGAAAGGTTTTTTTTTAATTATTTTTTTAAGTTTATTTTTAAAGAGAGAGAGCGCGCATGCATGAGTGGGGGAGGGACAGAGAGAAGGAGAGAGAGAGGATCCCATGCAGGCTCTGAGTTGTCAGTGCGGATCCCAATGTGGATCTTGAACCCACGAACCATGAGATCATGACCTGAGCCAAAATCAAGAGCGTGATGCTTAACCGAATGAGCCACCCAGGCACCCTTTTGTTTTATTTTGTTTTGTTTTCTCTTAATTTTTAATGTATTCTAATATCATTTAATTTAATTTTAAATGTGAGAAAGTTTGATTTTTATTGACAACCTCTTTTGTGACAGGTCTCATGATAGGGACTTTACAAGCACCATCTCATGTAATCCTCAAGCCAGTTACCACAATTGAGAAAAAAAGTTTGGAGAAGTCAACAGAGAGTATGATAGAGGAGATGGGGAGAGAGAACAGACAGACCCGGGAACCAGTCTCAGATTCTCGTCTCTAGTAGTAGATTTAAACTCCATAGCGCAATGCATTGTAGGTGAAATTTCAATTAATTCCACCTAAATGTAAAGCTTTCTGTTCCATGGGGCGCCTGGGCGGCTTAGTGNCAAAGAGAAATTAAATTTAAAAAAAAAATAATAAAGCTTTCTGTTCCATAGGAGTCATGAAAGTCAAAATTCAGATTGAGTTAGAAGACAGAAAAGACATTTAAAATCTCTGAACAGGCTCCGTGTTACACAAGGAAGTTGTAGATGCTCACTTAGGATTCAGTTGTCAAACCCCCTGCAAATGAACTAAAGCAGGAGCAGAGGGGTGCCAGCTGGCCATCAAGGCTGTGACGCCCCGACTCCTTCCTATTAAAGAAAAACAGATGCAAGCACAGTCCCGTAGGTCCTTCAAATGACCGGACTCCGGAAAGCAGGCACAAAGCACTGCCGAAGCAGTCGCGTCCACCACAGGAGGGCCTAGCGCTGCCGCGATGATGTGTGTTTATTTTCCGCTGTGAAATACCTAGGAATGGAATGGCAGGGTCAAAGTGTGAGTGAACGGTTAACGTTCGTTTTCAAAGTAAACTTTACTTTTGGAAAGGTTTAAGAGAAAAACAGTCCCCTTCAGAGCCACTTGTCCCCACGCTGACGTTTTCCAGCAAGTAAGGCATCGTGTTATCACGTGGTACATTTCTTACAATGTTGAGTTAAATGGTAATAGTTATAGGGGCACCTGGGTGGCTCAGTTGGTTGAGCATCCAACTACGGCTCAGGTCATGATCTCACATATTGTGAGTTCGAGCCCCACATTGGGCTCTGTGCTGACAGCTCAGAGCCTGCAGCCTGCTTTGGAGTCTGTGTCTCCCTCTCTCTGTACTTCTGCTCATACTATCTCTCTCTGTCTCTCAAAAAAGGAATAAACGTTAAAAAAATTTTTTTAATTTTAAAAATGGTAATTGTTATTAACTAAAGCTCACAGTCTGCATTAGGGTTCACTGTTTGCGTTCTACATTCCGTGGATTTTGAGACCTGTATGATGTCAAGTTGCAGCTATTCCAGCATGGCATAGAGTAGTGTCCCTGCTCCATCTGTTTACCCTCCCTCCCCTCTCCCTTGTCAACCCTGATTTATTTGGGGGTGGGGTGAGGTAGGTGGTCATAACACTTAATATGAGATCTGACAATTGTTAAGTTTGCAATACTTTACTATCACCTGTAGATACAATGTTGTACAGAGATCTGTACAGATGTTCACTCAGTCTTGCGTTCCCAGACAAACCCCACTTGCTCCTGACGTATTATTCTCCAGATACGCAGCAGAATCAGATTTTCTGATAATGTTTTAATGTTTGTTTATTTTGAGAGAGAGAGAGAGAGAGAATGTATGAGTGGGGGAGGATCAGAGAGAGAGGGAGAGAATCCCAAGTAGTCTCCAAACTCAGCATGGGGCCTGATGCAGGACCTAATCTCATGACTGTGAGATCATGACCTGAGCCAAAATCAAGAGTCCAATGCTTTAACCGACTGAGCCACCCGCCCCTTTTCTGATAATCTTAATATATTTGATATCTTAATAGATAAGGGTTAATTGGTCGGTAGTTTTCATGGGTTGTCTCTGTCTCAGTTTGAGATCAGAAGAATCTTAACCTCATAGAATGAGTTAGGAAATGTTTTTTCTTTATTTTCTGGAAGAATTTGTGAAGAATAATGGCATTTCTTGTTTTAAATGGTAGAATTCCCTATTGAAGGCATTTGGGCTTGGGATTTCCTTGTGGGAAGGTTTTCAATTACTGTTACTTAGTATAGTTCTTTTTATATTTTCCTCTTATGTCATATTTAATAATCTTTTAAGGGGGGTGCCTGGGTGGCTCAGTCGGTTAAGCGTCCGACTTCGGCTCAGGTCATGATCTCACGGTTCATGGGTTCGAGCCCCACGTCGGGTTCTGTGCTGACAGCTAGCTCAGAGCCTGGAGCCTGTTTCAGATCCTGTGTCTCCCTCTCTCTCTGACCCTCTCCTGCTCATGCTGTCTCTCTCTCAGAAATAAATAAAACATTAAAAAATTTAAAAAAAATAATATTTTAAGGATTTTGTACATTTCCTCTAAATTGTTTAAATTTGATGGGTAAAGTTGCCCATGATGTTTCCTTATGATGCTCTTAATTTCTGCAGAGTCAATAATCCTATTTCCCCTTCATTCTAATTTTCTTAATTTCTGTTATTTTCTTGGCCTACCTAAACTTGTCAATTTTGATAATTGTTTGAAAGAGCCAGCTTTTTATTTTTATCGATTTTTAAAAGTTTGTTCATTTATTTACTTATTTTTGAGAGAGAGAGAGAGAGCACTAGCAGAGAAGGGGCAGAGAAAGAGGAGGAGAGAGAGAGACAGAATCTAAAACAGGTTGTAGGCTCTGAGTTGTCAGCACAGAGCCCAGTGCGGGGCTTGAACTCACAGACCGTGAGATCATGACCTGAGCCGAAATCAGACACTCAACCGACTGAGCCACCCAAGAGCCCCTATTTTCATAGATTTTTATAGTGTTTTTCTTTTTTTCTATTCCAGTGAGTTTTGTTCTAATCTTTATAGGTAAAGTCCGTGTGTTTCCCATCTCCTGCTTTTGGCAGAGAGTCCGAGGCACACAGAGGAGGGGAATGTTCTGTAATGGAAAACAGGTAAAGTTTCAGCAGTGCCTGATTGTACGATGCTGGTGTCAGGGCACAGCGGTGGCTGGGTGGTGTTGGGAGCAGAAGTGGGAATCCTATGTGATTTGTTAAGTATACATAATTAGCTTTCTCTGGTTGCTCCTAAGTGGGAAGTTTGAGCAAAAATTACAGAAGTTGCTAGTAACTAATCAAGTCCCTAACTGTTGACTTTTTTGCAGTGTATTATAAAAAACTGAATACAGGATATTTAGGGTGTCCTGACAAAATCAGTATAGAAATCAAGACCAACCCATTAAACACAGGACATGTCCTTGAATTGTGCCAGGGTCTTCATTTATAAAGGTGACTGAGTGCAACATGGAGAGGTCAATGCCATTGGAAGGGACTTTGTGCTACTCCACAGTTTCCTGGGTTATGACTGGTAAATTAACATTTGTTAAGTCCAGCACAGGGTGCCAAAGGGTGGGTCAGGTTGTGGTTCAATAACAGCCCACAAGAGACATTGAAATAGAGCAGTTTATTAGTCACAGGTCCTGGAAGAAGTGCATGGCACACCTCCAGGGGCCATTCAGGAATGTCAAGGCCAAATGCAGGTAGAAAAAAGGCACACCTGGGGCACGTGCCTTTATAAGGGTCCCTGAGTTGAGTGGCTTTGAGGTTTCCCAGGTAGGGACAGATTGGTCAGTTTAGACCCAAACAGCTGGGTTTTGGTAAGCTTCAAAGAGGTCTTATCTAAGGGGGAAACATCTGGGAGGCTGGGGGCTGTTAATTACAAGGGCCTTTGGGAAGTCCTATCAGGAACTTACATTTGCTTGTACTCTTTGGGCTGTAATCTAGGGCATGTGCTTCCACGAGGCGGTGGGTGTCTATGTAAAGTCCCCCGCAGGCCGTTTGGCCAAACAAAATGGATGCTGAGACAGTGACACCAGGAAGTAGCTTAGCTCCACTCTAGATACCCGGAAATAAGAGGCCAGGCACACCACGAAGGTCCGCAGGAAACCACCTCACATGCAGAAAGGACAGGGCCGGAGGGGGAACTGAGGTTATGGCTGATGGGTCAGGGAGTGCCTAGGTGGGGACATGCCTCTGGGGCAGGAAGCGAAAACACACTTTAGGGCTTATTCCTGAGCTGCTTATAATAGGAGATCTGCAAGCCTGTAAGACTTGGGAGAGAGAAGTACACATCTTTGACGATTAGTTTGGACTTCAGATAAATGAATACTAAATAGACAAATGGAGAAAACACAGAACAATCCTGTAGACAGAGAGCAGCTCTCTCCCTGATGCGTCCCACGCACCTATCAGAGAGCCTGAAACCCTGTGGGGGCACACTGTGCATTTCTTTCTTTCTTTTTTTAATTTTTTAAATGTTTTTAATTTATTTCTGAGACACAGAGAGAGAAAGCATGAGCAGGGGAGGGTCAGAGAGAAAGGGAGACACAGAATCCAAAACAGGCTCCAGGCTCTGAGCTGGCTGTCAGCACAGAGCCCGATGCGGGGCTCGAACCTACGAACCAAGAGATCATGACCTGAGCTGAAGCCGGACGCTTAACTGACTGAGCCACCCAGGTGCCCCCGTGCATTTCTTACATACGTAAATACACCCCACAGCACAGCTTCTCTGTTCATTTTCGCCATTTAGGCAAGCCTTTCAAAACATTGTCTCTCTCTCTCTCCAACCAGTTAATAGCCTCGTTTTCAGTTTTAAAAAACCCCCAAAACCTGAGTATGGCCAAGATTCAAGCAGAGCCATAAACATAGCTTCATTTTCTGGTTTTTCAGATTTCAGTCTTGCAAACTTCCTTGGATCTTAACCTTTTTTTAAACCCACGTTCACAGGTATGTCTTCCCAGCAGTATTTCTGTTACTCTCTTTGAACAACTGATCATTATTAATGCCTTTCAGTAATTTCCATTCCACAAGTGTTTTTCACGGATGACTTCGACTCCCTGAAATGACACCGTTGGTAGAATTTCAGGTGAAATGATAAACCACTTACCAGCAAGAAGAGGAGAGACTGGATCCCTTACCTTTGTCTGGAGGACAGGCTGCTGCTTTCTTACAGGTGCCCCAGCTGTGGGAGTAGCCACTCCGTCCCGGCAGAAGATGGTGTGTGTTACGTCACTGTTCTTTCCAGATTTGAAATTGAAGAATATCGCAGGAGGAGTAGTATTTGAAGAACTGTGTTGCTCACTGGGTTCGAACAACCAGCGACTGTCTACACAGACAGGAAAGAGGTTTTTCCAGGAATCCGAGGCACAGCTTCGCCCTTTCTACCCACTTGGGTGTCCGCCCCGTCATGCTGCCCCAACCTTCCCCTCCATGGCTCTGTCCGAAGCCTTTTCTTTCTTGTCCTGGGACGAATACACGGCTCATTAAAACTGACTCGAGATTCAGCCTGTATTTGAAAAGCGACGCGGTATTTGATAGCTCTGAGCAGACGTGGCGTCGTGATGTGCTGTCCGTTTGCATTGCAGCATATGAAGTAACAGGTCCCTAACTGCCCGGACTGGGCGCCAAGAAATCTGGGTACGTCCCCTTTAAAAGCAGGTGATGACACCCTCCCCACTCCCCTTCCCTGGAGCCCCGGAACTCCATTTCCCAGCGCCCCCCGACTAGGCCTCTCGCCCTTTGTCCGCTGCGAACGGAGGCGGTGGCGGCGGCGGCGGCTGAGCCAATGAGGGCCTGAGAAGGCGACGTTGACCGGGTGGGGGCGGCACTTCCGGTGCTCCTTGTCGGTGTCCTTTCGGTTGCTCTTGGTTTCACGGGTTCAGGGTTTCTAAGGCGCGTGGTTGGCGCGGAGGTGAGGGAGCGGGAGGGCGCAGGCAGAGTCGCCGTCCCCGCCCGGCTCTTCCCACCGGTCGGAGGCGGAGGCCGCGCCGGTGAGGCCGGCGCAGGTAGGGGCTGGGACCCCCNGGCCCCCGGCCGGGAGCGGAGGACGTCCTGGTTCGGGGTCCGGGTCCCGCCCCTGCGGTGGGGCTCGCAGCGGCTCCTGAGTGGGAGCTGGGGGGCGGGGCGGAGTGTCGCCTGCANTCCGACCGAGGAGGAGATCTTCAGATGGTGAGAGAGAGGAGGGCATGGGAAGCAGGTGCTGGCATCCCTGATGCTTCCTTCGGAAAAGAGCAGATTTGCTATAGGAAAGATCCTCCTCCCGCGTCTCTAGGAACGGAGACCTTGGTGGGGGGAGAAACTGCCCTTTGGTGGAGCCAGAGTTGTGTGCTGGTGTAGACTCTTCAACTGCGGGCTCAGGCGACCCTCAGGACCACTGTCTGTGGAACAAGGGAAATGTCCTCCAGGCTGATGGGGCGCCAAGGTCCCACACAGGGTACTGCTTGTCATCTACACCGCTCAGGGCAAGAAGGATGAGCCGCTGGCCAGTCCAGGGCCTCCAACAAACTCCCTTTTGAGGATTACATAGCAGCAGGTCTGGTCGCCGTGTGGACCAGTAGCTTCTCTGCCTGCCCAACCTTTTCCTACAACTGGTCCACTTAAATTGTGTAAAAAATGTGTTGACTTACGTACTAATTAATATTCCTCTAAATATGTATGCGTGGGTAGATAATTAAAAATGAACCTATTCAACAAGTTAAATTTATGCAAACACTTCATAATTTACTTGAGATTAATTTTAATCTATTTACAATATGAAGTTTGATCTGTGATATCTTCTGAAATTGTAAAAAGCTATAAAGACCTTAAATTTCAAAACCCTAGCACTTCATTTGCCCTATGGCAGATGGATTCTATGGACAGAGCTGTTACATAGCATGTACTCCTGACATTTCGGTACCAATATTAACCTATGAGGTTGGAAGCATTCTTATCCCAATAAGTATTTCCCCCCCTTAGGCTCAGTCCTTCTCCAGGGTTACCCTGCCAATAAGAGGCAACACTGTTTATTGAGGAGCTGAACTTAGACCATGAGGCTGAGGTCACTTTGCTCAGGGAAGGACATGGGTGGTGGTCCAGCTCAGTTCAGAAGACCCTTCCACAGCTCCCCATTTCAAATGGTCTCCTGGTCTCCTTCCCATAGGGCCCCATGGCGGTGGCAGAAATGCTTATGGACCCCGTGCAGGTGAGTGGAGGGTGTCACACCTTTCAACCATCCCGATTGGCACCCAGGTGGTTTTGGCACCCTGTGTGTATGCCCCCAGGGAGTGGCAGTGTCCTGCTCCAGGAACCTTCTCCTGTCCTGGTCGCTCTCGAGTCTGAAGACCCTGTGCTTCTCTCCGGCCCAGGATCCTGTATTTGGTCTTAGATTGTATGTGGAGCGGCTCCCATTCCTAGCAAGTGATGTGGTCAGATGTGGCAGGGAATCCTGGCTGCGGGATCCAGAATGTTCACGTGCCTGTGGGTGAGACTTAGCTGGGATGTTTGCAAACTGCAAGTCTCTCTCATATCTGGTGAGAATGGGGAGCCAGGCTGGGGGTGGGTAGGGGTGCACGGGTACCAGACCCTGAGTGACAGCCTGGGGTTCTGGGTCTCCAGTGTGAGGTAGGTTGGAAGTAGGGAAGGTTGGAAACAGAAGAGGAAGGTGCTGTGACCCAGATTGTAACAGGCTCCGTTGGCCGCGGAGTGGAAGACAGGTGGGGGTGTGAGGGCAGGGAGGCCCGGGTGAGAGTCCAGGTGAGCATCGTGGCTACAGAAGAGTGGTGGCTGTGGAAGCAGAGGAGCCGTCGGTTTCTGGGTGTGTGTTGAATGTTGAATCAGAGCTGCTCCTATTTTGTGATGTAGAGACCCGGGGAAGTGAGGAGGCGGGAGAGAGGGAAAGGTCGGGGGTCCCCCCTGGGGTCTTGGCCTTGTTCTGAAGGATGGGTGCTTCAGCTAAACTGGAGGAAGCCAGCCATAGGAGGAATTTCCAGGTGAAATAAGGGGACTTCGTTTTTGTCTTTGTCACAGATATTTCAGGGGCCCCAAGGGGAGGTGTCACGTAGGCACTTTGTTACACGCAGTCTGGAGCTGCAGAGTAGATTTGGGTTGGAAGCAGCCACAGCGTGGGGGCCGGGGCGTGGGCTCGGATGAAGATGGGTCAGATCCAGGAGGCCTCGGCTCTGGGTCGTGGCAGCGATGCCCTTAGAGGAGCAGGGATGGAATAAAGGGTGTGATCTGAGTCCTGGGTTCCTTGATTGGGCACCTGGGTGGGGTTCTGGGCCTCATAAAGCTGAGGAAGCTAAGCATCTATGTGTGAGTTGTGTGTGAGAGAGAGAGAGAGACAGAACAGAGAGGGAGAGATGGTGGGTGTAGGAGTGAGAAAGTGTTCTGAGACTTTGAGACTTCAGTGCACGTGAGCTAGATGTTGAGAGGGCAGTAGATCAGCTTGAAGAGCTGCCAGGCCTAACATGGCGTGGACTTGTGGGTGGGGACATAAGTGTCCTGGCCTTCAGAGGAGAGAAGAAGGTTCCCACTGCTTATGGGACGGTTAGTTATGGGACGGTGGGTGAAATACATAGGCAAAGGGGCAGAGGGTATGTGAGGTCTTCACATGGGCAGGGTGCCTGAGGATGAGACAAGACGTGGGGCCTAGTAGGGGGACCTTTGAAGCGAGGCCAGGGGCCAGCTTGGCACTGGGGGACCTGGGGACTCGCCGTGTTCAGGGGCAGGACTGGGCCTTAACGGACCCCGGATGCATTTGCCATGCACTGCCTGGGTTCCATGTGCAGAATGGCCTATGGGGAAGTGAAGGAAATGCCAGCGTGGGCTGGGGGTGTCTGGGGAGGTGTCTGTGGAGGGGTCAGCGTCAGGAGAGAAGGGAGTCCACGAGCGATATCCAGGTGAGGAGGAGTGTGAGTGGCTCCGGGTGCTTAAGGTGGAGGGGTGAGTCCAAGTTCATTGGAGAGTCTGAGTCTTCCCTCTCAGACACGGGGGACCCCAGGGTAACTAGCCGGTGGGAGAGAGGGAGACCCCCGCATCCCCGAGCCCCCAGGCTCCCTTTTATGCTGTGCCCTGGACACAGTGATCAGTGGTAATGAGGGCAGACGCCCATGCCACCAGCAGCTGGTGAGTCTTCCATGTTGGGAAGCCGGGGAGGAGGGTGAGCAGGGATGGGTGTGGGGGGGGAGGACCGAAGGTCCAGGCGAGAGAAGTGTATCAGGAATGGCACCCGCAGGATTTTAGTCCACGGAAGTGGGCAAGTGATGACGTGGAGACTGATGTTGCCGAAAGAAGGTTTTTATTCTATTTCTCAAGGAGGCGGGAGCACACCGTGTGACACGGCCACGTGGGGAAGCGCCGGATTTGGTTAGAAGGCATAAACCCCAGCAAAGGGAATCCTTAGGGCAGAGCATTTATTTGTCTTTGTGGGAGAAATGAAGGGTAAGGGAAAAGCCTCAGGATGGGTATTTTGTAGAATTTTAGTGGATCTGGGGTAGAGGAGGTGGTTGTCTGGTACCTGGCCCCAGCTGATTGAGGGCACAGGAGGTGTTGACTTGGTGTGTGAGTCCGTGAAGGAGGTGGGTCAGAGTGTGGGCTCTGGGTTTCAGAGGAGACCCCAACAGATGTGGATCCTAACAGCCGTTGGTTTAGCGCCGTAATCAGTGGATGGCAAATAGATAAATATAGAATCCCCAGGACGCAGTCGACACAAGAAGCTGTTCGGGAGCCAAAACGTTCCAATCTTGGCAGAGCCGTGTGGTCTTCGAGGACGTGGCCATACACTTCTCCCAGGAAGAGTGGGGCCTCCTTGATGGAGCTCAGAGACTCCTGTACCGTGCTGTGATGAGGGAGAACTTTGCGCTGCTGTCGTCCCTAGGTAAGGCCCTCACGCCGAGCCCCGCGTCCCAGGCTGGGCTCTGTTCTGCCCCTTCTCCCCACGGGCAGCTCTGTCCTTCCCCCAAGACCAAAGGTCCTGCCTCCTCTCCTGGTCTCCTGGCAGAACTGGGTAGTGTGCCCTGCACCCGCTCCGCGCCAGCCGGTCCCAGGGCGCGGAAGTCAGAAACGTGGATGTTTGTCTGAGAGACCCCTCGGACCTTGCGTGTCCCTGGCGTGGTCACCTGGTCTAGATGCTTGGAGCCGTGGCCCCCCAGGCCCCCCCGGACTCGCGCTGGCATTTCTTGGGCGCTCTTGCCTGTGTCAGGACTTTCAGGCCCAACCTAGTTACTAATGTGGGGGCGCTGGCTTGTTTCTACGGTGTCTCCTCTGAAGTCCTTGTAATTGTAAGATGTTGGATGTCCTGTGTTGGGTTGTTTCGGGCGCATCCTGGCCATTGCTTTTCCTTTCTTTCACCCAGGACTGGCCTATTGCAGGTGCCATGAAAGTGCTCACTGGAGCCATGGGGAGGACCCTGGGTGCCTAATAGGCAGACATTACTACATCAGGGGCAAGAGACACCCAAAAGTACATGGCCCTGGTGGTATGGGGCTGGGGAGAGGTGTGTGTCAGAGCTGGGAGTCTGTCCTTTGTCCACCATCGTTTGGTGCCAGGACAGGCCAGATCTCATTTCTTTTATCTTTTTCCTTTTTTTTTTTAACGTTTATTTATTTTTGAGAGAGCAAGAGACAGGCAGAGTGTGAGCAGGGCAGGGGCAAAGAGAGGGAGAGACAGAATCCGAAGCAGGCTCCAAGCTCTGAGCTGTCGGCCCAGAGCCCGATGCGGGGCTCGAACCCACGAAGTGTGAGATCATGACCTGAGCTGAAGTCAGATGCTTAACTGACTGAGTCACCCAGGCGCCCCACCAGACCTCATTTCTACCTCTCCTTTCCCGTTTTCACTTCTACTCTGAAGTCTGGTCCCCTTTCCACCACAATCCAACACTTGTTAGCCTTCACCTCTTGTTCTGTTTCATCGCGGCCTTCGCAGGGCTCTCCAGCATCTGACTGTATGTAGGATATCGTGAGGTCTGCACGTGTCCTTAAGTAGTTCCTGAATTGCAGTGTCTCTGTTGTCGTTAGGTAGGTATTTCTAGTCTGTCTACTGTTTCCTCCACGGTGCTCACCAGTCTCCAGCAGACGTAGCCCTTTGCCCAGGAGTGACCTGAATCCC
This sequence comes from Crocuta crocuta, assembly GCF_008692635.1. Classification (NCBI taxonomy): domain Eukaryota; kingdom Metazoa; phylum Chordata; class Mammalia; order Carnivora; family Hyaenidae; genus Crocuta; species Crocuta crocuta. Next base: position 2,907,216 of record NW_027528892.1, read on the forward strand.
TGTCTCTCCTCCCGACAGGCCACCTGCTGTGTTTTAAGTGTTTGTGCCCCATCCCCAGCCCCACCCCCACCACCAATTCCTCATGCCCAGTATAGGGGTGTTAGGAGATGGCACTCTGGTCATGAAGGCAGAGCTCTCATGGGTGGGGCTAGTGCCCCTGTAGAAGAAACCCCGCTGACGTCTCAGCCCCTTCCGCTATGTGAGGACACAGTGAGAAGTTGACAGCCTAGAAGAGGACTCTCACCCCACCATGCTGGCACCCTGATCTCAGAATCCCAGCCTCCAGGACTGTGAGAAATAAATCACTATTGTTTATAATAAGCCACCCAGTCTGTGGTATTTTGTCGTAGCAGCCCACATGGGGCGAGACAGCACCCCTCCCTTGTGTCCTTCCCCAGGGTCAGGGCTGTACTGTCGTGGGCGCTGGCCAGGCCTTGCTCTGCACAGCAGGCCCTCTCACCATCTCGAGTCCCCCAGCCCGTGAGCTGTCCCATGGCCTCGTCCATGGGGTGTCTGATGTGCATTCCCGACAGGGCTCCCTCTTCCCAACAAGGTCAGCGTGCGCTTGAGCAGCATTTCTCTGCTTACAGGTTGCTGGCCTGGAGCCCGGGACGAGGAGGTGTCACAGGTCAGGATTTCAAAGCCAGGTCCATCCATCCAGGAGGCCCAGCCCTGTGAGACATGTGGCCCAGTGTGGAAAGACATGTTGCCCTCGGCTGAGCAGGATGGAATGTACCCTGATAGAGAGCTATACATTCGTGGGACAAACCAAAAGGAACAGATTGAAGATCAGTTTTCCAGAAGGGAGGAGGGGAGGCCTTCCTCTGCAATGAACGACAGTGTTCAAGTGGCTGAGAGTAGCTGCACACGCAGCCAAGGCAGGAAGGACTTCCCAGCCCGCACAGGCCTGCCCCAGTACCTGGCCCCTCGCAGTGTGTTGAAACCACACAGGGACCCTGAGTGCGGGGAGGCTTTTGAAAGTGCACAAAGTGATTACAAGTGCATTCAGTGTGGGAAGGCCTTCAAGCAAAAACAGGTACTTGTCGAGCACCAGAAAAGCCACACTGGAATAAGACCCTATGAGTGCAGCAAATGTGGGATGGCCTTCATTAGAAAGTTCCACCTTGTTCAGCACCAGAAAATTCACACTGGAGAAAGACCTTTTAAGTGCAGTGAATGTGGGAAATTCTTTCGGTACAACTCCACACTCGTTAGTCACCAGAGAGTTCACACTGGATTAAGCCCTTATGAATGTAGCAAATGTGGGGAATTCTTTAAGTACAATGCCAACTTCATGAAACATCAGAAACTTCACAGTGGAGAAAGGCCTTATGAATGCAGAGAATGTGGAAAATTCTTCAGGTACAACTATAGACTCATACGACATGAGAGGGTGCACACTGGAGAAAGGCCGTATGAGTGCAACGAGTGTGGGAAGTTTTTCAGGTACAGCTCCACGTTCATTAGACATCAGAGAGTTCACACGGCAGAAAAGCCTTATGAGTGCAGTGAATGTGGCAAGTTCTTTCGGTACAATTCCACACTCATTAAACATCAGAGGGTTCACACTGGAGAAAGGCCTTATGAGTGCAGAGAATGTGGGAAATTCTTTCGGTACACCTCTACACTCATTAGACATCAAAGAGTTCACACTGGAGAAAGGCCTTATGAGTGCAGCTTGTGTGGGGAATTCTTTAGGTACAAGTCCAAGCTCATTAAGCATTGGCAAAATCACACCGGAGAGAGGCCTTATGAGTGCAGTGAATGTGGGAAATCCTTTAGGTACCACTGTAGACTCATTAGACATAAGAGAGTTCACACTGGAGAAAGGCCTTATGAGTGCAGCGTGTGTGGGAAGTTCTTTCGGTACAACTCCAACCTTATTAAACATTGGAGAAATCACACTGGAGAGAGGCCTTATGAGTGCAGCGAATGTGGGAAAGCCTTTAGTCACAAACATATACTTGTGGAGCATCAGAAAATCCACACTGGAGAAAGGCCGTACGAGTGCAGCAAATGTCAGAAGGCCTTCATTAGAAAGTCCCACCTCGTCCATCACCAGAAAATCCACAATGAAGACAGATCTATGAGCACCAGAAATGTGGGGAATGCTTTAGATACAACTCCAACCCATTAGCAGAGAATTACACCTGTAAAGCAACTTGTAAATGCAGAGAATATGGTGAATCTTTTAGGTACCACTTGAAACTCATTACCGTGGAGAAGCACCTTATGAAGTACAGTAAAACCTTGGTTTGCGAGCATAATTCCTTCCAGAAACATGCTTGTAATCCAGAACACCCATATATCAAAGTGAATTTCAGGAACCAGTGGCTCACTTGTGATGATGTGACGTTGGGCGGCTCGTACTATTCGAATTGCAAGACATCGCTCATTTATCGAGTTAAAATTTATGAGAAATATCTGCTCATCTTGCACAACACTTGCAGAACAAGTTACCCACAATCCAAGATATTACCATGTAGTGAATGTGGGAAATTGTTTTGGTACAGTTCACCGATCATTAGACACCAAGAGGTCACTGGAGGAAGACCTTGTGAGTGTAGTCAACGCGTGGTCTTTAGGTGCAGCTCCAGCCTCATTCCATATCAGAGAATTCACAATGAAAAAAGACCTTGTTTGTGCTACAAATACAAGCATTTGTTCATCTAAAAGTCCAACCTCATTTGGCCCTAAAAAGTTCACATCAGAGAGTATTGCAAAGGGAGAAAGGCTTCAGCCAAATACCTGCTCTCATTTATTCCTGGGAACTACCATAATATAGTTCTTTGTTTTATGTGTGCGTTGTGCATACATAGCACAGCTTACCCTCTCTTTGAATTGTGCAGTTTAGTAGTGTTAAAAATTTCACGTATTTGTGCAACTAGTTTCCAGAATTCCTTTCCTCTGGCAAAACTGAAACTAGACCCACAAGACAAGCTTCTACCTGCCCCCCACCACACCTGGCAACTTTGTTTTTATACTGTGTCTCTGTGGATTTGACTGCTCGGAGACCTCATGTGAGTGGAGTCCTATAGTATTTGTCTTTTTGTGACTGGCTTATTTTGCTTAATACGGTTTCCTCATTTGTCAGCATTTCCTTCTGTTCTGAGAAGGAATCAGAGTTAACATACCGAAGATATTGGGAAGGGTGTCGATGGAGTCAGTAACAGCTTTGCCAGGTGTGATATTTCTAGAGGAAGAGGAGATCCAGATTTCGTATGGAATCTTTATTTCTTAACAGCTTTATTGAGGTATTGGCAGAAGTTAAACTGCAGTTATTAAAGGTGTAGAATATATTTTCATATACGTATGCACAGTGGGAGCATCGCCAGAGTCATGATAATTAAGAATCCATAGCCCCTATATAGAGTTCCTTTGGCCCCTTTGTACTTCTCTCCCTCCCCAGTCCTGTGCAACTTTGCTATCCCTAGGTGGGCACTATCATTTGCATTTTCTAGAATTTTATATAAATAGAATCCTGCACTTACTATTGTATAGCTGTTTTCATTAAGTGCATATATGTATTTTTAGTATTGTCTGTGTTGCGTTTGCAAAAACANAATTGTAAGATGTTGGATGTCCTGTGTTGGGTTGTTTCGGGCGCATCCTGGCCATTGCTTTTCCTTTCTTTCACCCAGGACTGGCCTATTGCAGGTGCCACGAAAGTGCTCACTGGAGCCATGGGGAGGACCCTGGGTGCCTAATAGGCAGACATTACTACATCAGGGGCAAGAGACACCCAAAAGTACATGGCCCTGGTGGTATGGGGCTGGGGAGAGGTGTGTGTCAGAGCTGGGAGTCTGTCCTTTGTCCACCATCGTTTGGTGCCAGGACAGGCCAGATCTCATTTCTTTTATCTTTTTCCTTTTTTTTTTTAACGTTTATTTATTTTTGAGAGAGCAAGAGACAGGCAGAGTGTGAGCAGGGCAGGGGCAAAGAGAGGGAGAGACAGAATCCGAAGCAGGCTCCAAGCTCTGAGCTGTCGGCCCAGAGCCCGATGCGGGGCTCGAACCCACGAAGTGTGAGATCATGACCTGAGCTGAAGTCAGATGCTTAACTGACTGAGTCACCCAGGCGCCCCACCAGACCTCATTTCTACCTCTCCTTTCCCGTTTTCACTTCTACTCTGAAGTCTGGTCCCCTTTCCACCACAATCCAACACTTGTTAGCCTTCACCTCTTGTTCTGTTTCATCGCGGCCTTCGCAGGGCTCTCCAGCATCTGACTGTATGTAGGATATCGTGAGGTCTGCACGTGTCCTTAAGTAGTTCCTGAATTGCAGTGTCTCTGTTGTCGTTAGGTAGGTATTTCTAGTCTGTCTACTGTTTCCTCCACGGTGCTCACCAGTCTCCAGCAGACGTAGCCCTTTGCCCAGGAGTGACCTGAATCCCTGTCTCTCCTCCCGACAGGCCACCTGCTGTGTTTTAAGTGTTTGTGCCCCAGCCCCAGCCCCACCCCCACCACCAATTCCTCATGCCCAGTATAGGGGTGTTAGGAGATGGCACTCTGGTCATGAAGGCAGAGCTCTCATGGGTGGGGCTAGTGCCCCTGTAGAAGAAACCCCGCTGACGTCTCAGCCCCTTCCGCTATGTGAGGACACAGTGAGAAGTTGACAGCCTAGAAGAGGACTCTCACCCCACCATGCTGGCACCCTGATCTCAGAATCCCAGCCTCCAGGACTGTGAGAAATAAATCACTATTGTTTATAATAAGCCACCCAGTCTGTGGTATTTTGTCGTAGCAGCCCACATGGGGCGAGACAGCACCCCTCCCTTGTGTCCTTCCCCAGGGTCAGGGCTGTACTGTCGTGGGCGCTGGCCAGGCCTTGCTCTGCACAGCAGGCCCTCTCACCATCTCGAGTCCCCCAGCCCGTGAGCTGTCCCATGGCCTCGTCCATGGGGTGTCTGATGTGCATTCCCGACAGGGCTCCCTCTTCCCAACAAGGTCAGCGTGCGCTTGAGCAGCATTTCTCTGCTTACAGGTTGCTGGCCTGGAGCCCGGGACGAGGAGGTGTCACAGGTCAGGATTTCAAAGCCAGGTCCATCCATCCAGGAGGCCCAGCCCTGTGAGACATGTGGCCCAGTGTGGAAAGACATGTTGCCCTCGGCTGAGCAGGATGGAATGTACCCTGATAGAGAGCTATACATTCGTGGGACAAACCAAAAGGAACAGATTGAAGATCAGTTTTCCAGAAGGGAGGAGGGGAGGCCTTCCTCTGCAATGAACGACAGTGTTCAAGTGGCTGAGAGTAGCTGCACACGCAGCCAAGGCAGGAAGGACTTCCCAGCCCGCACAGGCCTGCCCCAGTACCTGGCCCCTCGCAGTGTGTTGAAACCACACAGGGACCCTGAGTGCGGGGAGGCTTTTGAAAGTGCACAAAGTGATTACAAGTGCATTCAGTGTGGGAAGGCCTTCAAGCAAAAACAGGTACTTGTCGAGCACCAGAAAAGCCACACTGGAATAAGACCCTATGAGTGCAGCAAATGTGGGATGGCCTTCATTAGAAAGTTCCACCTTGTTCAGCACCAGAAAATTCACACTGGAGAAAGACCTTTTAAGTGCAGTGAATGTGGGAAATTCTTTCGGTACAACTCCACACTCGTTAGTCACCAGAGAGTTCACACTGGATTAAGCCCTTATGAATGTAGCAAATGTGGGGAATTCTTTAAGTACAATGCCAACTTCATGAAACATCAGAAACTTCACAGTGGAGAAAGGCCTTATGAATGCAGAGAATGTGGAAAATTCTTCAGGTACAACTATAGACTCATACGACATGAGAGGGTGCACACTGGAGAAAGGCCGTATGAGTGCAACGAGTGTGGGAAGTTTTTCAGGTACAGCTCCACGTTCATTAGACATCAGAGAGTTCACACTGCAGAAAAGCCTTATGAGTGCAGTGAATGTGGCAAGTTCTTTCGGTACAATTCCACACTCATTAAACATCAGAGGGTTCACACTGGAGAAAGGCCTTATGAGTGCAGAGAATGTGGGAAATTCTTTCGGTACACCTCTACACTCATTAGACATCAAAGAGTTCACACTGGAGAAAGGCCTTATGAGTGCAGCTTGTGTGGGGAATTCTTTAGGTACAAGTCCAAGCTCATTAAGCATTGGCAAAATCACACCGGAGAGAGGCCTTATGAGTGCAGTGAATGTGGGAAATCCTTTAGGTACCACTGTAGACTCATTAGACATAAGAGAGTTCACACTGGAGAAAGGCCTTATGAGTGCAGCGTGTGTGGGAAGTTCTTTCGGTACAACTCCAACCTTATTAAACATTGGAGAAATCACACTGGAGAGAGGCCTTATGAGTGCAGCGAATGTGGGAAAGCCTTTAGTCACAAACATATACTTGTGGAGCATCAGAAAATCCACACTGGAGAAAGGCCGTACGAGTGCAGCAAATGTCAGAAGGCCTTCATTAGAAAGTCCCACCTCGTCCATCACCAGAAAATCCACAATGAAGACAGATCTATGAGCACCAGAAATGTGGGGAATGCTTTAGATACAACTCCAACCCATTAGCAGAGAATTACACCTGTAAAGCAACTTGTAAATGCAGAGAATATGGTGAATCTTTTAGGTACCACTTGAAACTCATTACCTTGGAGAAGCACCTTATGAAGTACAGTAAAACCTTGGTTTGCGAGCATAATTCCTTCCAGAAACATGCTTGTAATCCAGAACACCCATATATCAAAGTGAATTGCAGGAACCAGTGGCTCACTTGTGATGATGTGACGTTGGGCGGCTCGTACTATTCGAATTGCAAGACATCGCTCATTTATCGAGTTAAAATTTATGAGAAATATCTGCTCATCTTGCACAACACTTGCAGAACAAGTTACCCACAATCCAAGATATTACCATGTAGTGAATGTGGGAAATTGTTTTGGTACAGTTCACCGATCATTAGACACCAAGAGGTCACTGGAGGAAGACCTTGTGAGTGTAGTCAACGCGTGGTCTTTAGGTGCAGCTCCAGCCTCATTCCATATCAGAGAATTCACAATGAAAAAAGACCTTGTTTGTGCTACAAATACAAGCATTTGTTCATCTAAAAGTCCAACCTCATTTGGCCCTAAAAAGTTCACATCAGAGAGTATTGCAAAGGGAGAAAGGCTTCAGCCAAATACCTGCTCTCATTTATTCCTGGGAACTACCATAATATAGTTCTTTGTTTTATGTGTGCGTTGTGCATACATAGCACAGCTTACCCTCTCTTTGAATTGTGCAGTTTAGTAGTGTTAAAAATTTCACGTATTTGTGCAACTAGTTTCCAGAATTCCTTTCCTCTGGCAAAACTGAAACTAGACCCACAAGACAAGCTTCTACCTGCCCCCCACCACACCTGGCAACTTTGTTTTTATACTGTGTCTCTGTGGATTTGACTGCTCGGAGACCTCATGTGAGTGGAGTCCTATAGTATTTGTCTTTTTGTGACTGGCTTATTTTGCTTAATACGGTTTCCTCATTTGTCAGCATTTCCTTCTGTTCTGAGAAGGAATCAGAGTTAACATACCGAAGATATTGGGAAGGGTGTCGATGGAGTCAGTAACAGCTTTGCCAGGTGTGATATTTCTAGAGGAAGAGGAGATCCAGATTTCGTATGGAATCTTTATTTCTTAACAGCTTTATTGAGGTATTGGCATAAGTTAAACTGCAGTTATTAAAGGTGTAGAATATATTTTCATATACGTATGCACAGTGGGAGCATCGCCAGAGTCATGATAATTAAGAATCCATAGCCCCTATATAGAGTTCCTTTGGCCCCTTTGTACTTCTCTCCCTCCCCAGTCCTGTGCAACTTTGCTATCCCTAGGTGGGCACTATCATTTGCATTTTCTAGAATTTTATATAAATAGAATCCTGCACTTACTATTGTATAGCTGTTTTCACTAAGTGCATATATGTATTTTTAGTATTGTCTGTGTTGCGTTTGCAAAAACATGGCACTGAATGACTGGCAAGGCTCTGTGTTATGTATTAGAGGGGCGCTGTTCATAAACAACAAAGGTGCTAATAATCACTGATTGTAAGAGTGGTTTAGAATGAGAAAGTGAAATTAAAGTAAATTTAAATTCAGTTTCATTTGAGTTCATTATCAATAAAAAATTTTGAACCATCTGAAACACCTTTCTGGAGAATCCTTGTTTGGCTTCTTTTTTCTAGTAGTGTCTTTAAAACTATGTCTTTGTATCATAAAAGTTCCTAGAGCATTAAAAAAAAAAATTTTAATTGTGTAAAATACACATAAAATTTACTATCTTGCCATTTTTAAGTGTTCTGTTGTGTATTGGGCTCTCAGAGAACCATCAGGGTGTGTGTGGAGAGAGAGGGGTGGGGCGGGGGTGGATATGTGATTTAAAGAATTAGCTAAAGCATTTGTGATGGCCGGCAAGTGGAAAATCTGCAGAGCAGGCCAACAGGCTGGGGACCGTGGAAGAGTTGCAGTTCAGGCCCAAAGGCAGTCTGCTGGTATGATTTCTTGCTCGAGGTCATCTTTTTATCATGTCCTCTTCAAACCAGGTGACTTATTGAGAAATTTGAACTTTAGAAAGGGCAACAGGCATTATAAAATAGGAAATGGAAAGAAAACAGTTTGGGAGCGATACGTGGGAAACGATTCAAGATGCCATTCTGATTGTATCATTCAAACCTCACCATGCACAAAACAATGCAAAAAGTAAGGTAATTATATGTAAATTTATATTTACATTGAAAACTTTCTGTTTCATAAAGCTCATGACTATGGAACAACTGAAAAAGTGTAACAGGTATATAATGACAATACCAGAAGGAAAAGACAGAGAGGAATGGAGGAAATGATTGAAACAATAGCGACTGAGACTTTACTCCAAGTTTACCCAAATTTAGACGTCCAGGTACAGATCTGGAAAGCTCAGAGAACACCAAGCAGGAAAGATGCTAAAAGAAAAAACACACAGAAATCGCATTTTTCAAACAACAGACGATCAAAGATAAAAAAACAAAAACAACTCCGAAACAGGTCAGAGAAAGAAAACACTTTATTTCTCGAGGAACAAAGATAATGACACCCAACTTCTTAGAAACAATGCAAGAAGAGTGGAGTGCAGTATTTAAAGTGTTGAGAGAAAAAAGACCCATCAATCTAGAATTTTGTACCCTGTGAAGTTATACTTCAAAAGTGGAGAAATAATTTCTNCAAGAAAAAACACACAGAAATCGCATTTTTCAAACAACAGACAATCAAAGATAAAAAAACAAAACTCCGAAACAGGTCAGAGAAAGAAAACACTTTATTTCTCGAGGAACAAAGATAATGACACCCAACTTCTTAGAAACAATGCAAGAAGAGTGGAGTGCAGTATTTAAAGTGTTGAGAGAAAAAAGACCCATCAATCTAGAATTTTGTACCCTGTGAAGTTATACTTCAAAAGTGGAGAAATAATTTCTCAAACAAAAGTGGAAAGTTTGTTGGTAGATCTTCCTTGAAAGAAATGTTAAAAGAAGTCCTTTAGAGAGAGGGGAAATGGTATAGCTCAGAAATTCACATCTACAAAGAAAAATACGTGAAGGTACAATAAGAACTATTTGTCTTATCAATTGAGCTAACAGATTAGTTTGTCAAAACAAATAGCAACAATGCATTTGAGTATATATGTGGGAATATATTTAAGTGAAATGAATAACAGCAATGATGCAAGGAATGAGAGGAATTAGTATTTTGTTATACTGAGGTACACACACTACCTGTGAAATGGTAATGTTATCTGTTAGCTGTAGATGTATACTGTAAGCTCTAGGGCAACCACCAAACAAAGTAAAAAAGAAGTACAACTGTTAAGAAAGGAGAGCAAATGGAATCCATAAAATGCTCAATTAAAACTACAAAAGGGAGGGGTGCCTGGGTGCCTCAGTTGGTTAAGTGCCCCACTCTTAATTTCGGCTCTGGTCATGATATCATGCTTGGCAAGTTCAAGTCCCCAGTCGGGCTCTGTGCTAACAACATGAAGCCTGCTTAGGATTCTCTGTCTCCCTTTCTCTGCGGCTCCCCTGCTCACTCTCTCCCTCTCTCAAACATTTCCTTAAAACTACAAAAGGGAGAAAAAGGGTGGAAGACAAAAATAGGAACGAAGTACAAGAGTGAATTGCCAGAGTGAATCAAAACATGTTGTCTACAAGAAACCCACTTTAAATATAAGTACATGTCTGTATAGATAAAAAGTGATTGGATAGAGAAAAATGTACCACGTAAACACTAAAAGAAAGCAGAAGGAGTTGTATTAATTTTAGACAGGCAGGCTTCCATGGTCAAAGGGCATGCATATCTTGGCAGGAAATGACATGTGGTAAGGTTTCAGATTCTTACAAGTGGGAAAATCAGTAAAAGGAAACTTCATTTAGGATGGAGTTGCAAGGCCAGCAGGAGAAGTTCTCACTTCCAGCACTTCAATCGCACACCCAACAGGAAGAGTAAAGATGGACCCTGCAAGTCCATTCCACTTTACTATCCCCTCCGGAGGAAGAAAGATTTCTTCCTCTACATCCAACTTCAACAGCCTAGCCAATGAGAGGCAGTCATAGCTCAGTCCATGAGAATCCATTATACTTCTAACTCCCACTTCACTCCAATGGACTTTTAGTTTATAACAACCCAGCCCAATTCCCTTCCTGTATAAAAGGGAGGTTTCCTCCTTTGTTCTCAAGGCTTGCCTATGGCTTTGCCAAATCTTGCTTGTACCAGGTTACGATTCTCAGATGTTCTCAAATAAGGCCATCTTTTGCTGGTAAAATAATTGGCACTTTTATTTTTAACGTTAACGAAAGAAATGGAACATATCTAAGAAATGATGTTTTAAATAATATCTCAATAAAAGTGTTGCTAGGTTGGAACACAGTCACTGGTTATCCATGCCAGACAGATATTCCTCCTCCAACTCCCCATTATGCCATCTAGGGTTTTTTCTTTCTCATCCTTGACCTTGCATATTGAAGGTCATTAAACAGTTGACGTGTATTTGGTTTATTATTATTATTTTAATTTCTGAGAGAGAGAGAGACCGTGTGAGCAGGGGAGGGTGAGAGAGCGAGGGAGCTACAGAATCTGAAATAGGCTCCAGGCTCTGAGCTAGCTGTCAGCACAGAGCCCTACATAGGGCTCGAACCCACGAACCTTGAGATCATGACCTAAGCTGAAGTCAGACGCTTAACGGACTGAGCCACCCAGGCGCCCCTTGGCTTTAAAAAGAAAACCACAGGCCCAAAATGTGTCACTTAGGCCTGAGTCCTCGAACTGGGGCTTAATACCTAATCTAACTGCAATTTCAACTTTTCCCAGAAATGTAGATTTAACCAGTCAGGAATTTTCTGATCAGCGCCAATGTAGTAATCTGCTACAGGGGCCCTCTCCATCCTCCAAAGAAGGTAAGGTCATCTGCATGCTTTCCCCCTAAGGAAAGGCAACCTTGCCTAAAAACCCCTTTGCTAATAACTTTCTGACCCCAACCTCCTCCCTATAAAATCTTCCATTTTGCACAACTCCTCAGAGCTCCCCTCTACTTGCTGAATAGGACACAGCCCGATTGATGAGGTATTTAATAAAGTCAATTGTATTTTCAAAATTACTCAGTTGATTTTATTTTTTAGCAATAGTCTGGTTTGTTCCTTTGGTGGTGTGGCCTTTGGGAATTTCCTGTGCTTCCCCGAGTCTGTAATAACAGATCTCTATTTGGGGCAGGTGTCCTAGACTACACTCAGTGGAAATCTGGGAGTCGGCGACCCCATGCTGCATCACAGGGGTCCAGGAACTACATTTCCGGTGCACCCTCATGTTGTCCCATTGCCGCCATCCCTGAAGTCAGGGAGGACCTCGTCCCCTAGACGGCGGGCAGCCGCCTGGGAGTCACGTGTTACCCAGAAGGCTCCACGGCAGGCAATGGTGGGAGCTGAGCCAATGAAAACGCAGCAAGGAGCCCGGTGCCTGCGCTTGTGGGGCGGGACTTCCGGTGGCGTTCCGCCGGTGTTGCGGGTCCTGTGTTCTTGGGCCTCTTGACCTGTGTGGGGTCTCGGCAACGCTGGGTTGGTTCCGTGCAGATGGGCAGTGGCAGAAGAGGGGGTNCCCGAGGCCCGGATGGAGGGGCGCCCGGCCAGCACCCTGCAGTCAGGCCCGCTGGGCGGGAGCAGAGGGCGTTCTCGTTGGGGTCCCCTCCCGCCTGTCGGGGCTCCGGAGTGCAGGTGGTGAAGTGAGTTTGCAGGGGCGGCGTGAGCAGCTGCGGGCTGTAGAGGGCCGAAGGGGCGGGGGTGGGAGGGGCTGCCATTTGCTGACTGAGACGTGTGTTAAGATGCCCGGAATATCATTCTGCTCTATATGTGGTCTCGGTCCATAGTTCCTGGTTCTTGGCTTCCAGAACTGTTGGAATTTCCTAAATGTTGACAGGGATAAACTTGCATTTTGTTCTGTGAAGAAGGTGATTTTTGGAAGCACCTAAGCTGTTTGCCTGGAGAACCAACCTGGTGGTTAGAGGGCTGGAACTTTCGGTCTTTCCCCACCCCCCCCCGCGCTCCTGGGAGAGGGGAGATGGGCTGGAGGTCAAACCAGTAGCCAGTGGCCCATGACTGAGTCAGCCGTGCTTGTGTAACGCAGCGTGCAAAGCACCCTGAAGGAGGGGTTCCGAGAGCTTCGGGCTGGTGAGCCCCGGAGAGGGGAGGAGAGGGGCGCTCCTGGAGACCGCAGGGGTGCTCTGCGCCCTGTCTCCACAGCTTGCCGCGTGTATCCCTTCCATCTGCCTGTTTCGGAGTTACATCCTTTTCTAATAAACTGGTGATCCTGCAAGAAAAATGTTTCTCTGAGTTTCGTGAGCCATTCTAGCAAATCAGTTAAACCTGAGGAAGGGGTCTTCGGAAGCTCCGACTTACAACCAGTCAGTGAGAAGCAGAAGTAACGAGCCTGGGCTTGCCGCTCGCAGCTGAAATGGCAGGAAGCTGAGGGCAGGGGCACCGCCTTGTAGGCCGGCACCCTTAACCTGTGACTCTGATGCTAATTCCTGGTACATGGTGTCAGAGTTGAAGTGGAACCTTGGACATCCTTCTGGCTTTTAAGAGTCGTTTGGTGTTACTTGAGATACCCCAGGGACCTCCCCCCAACTTCACACACACACACACACAGGCATTACGGCTCCAGGGACCTAATTTAGGGGTATATACGTATTTGAAGTTTAGAGGGAAAAGGGAATGTGAAGCCAGCGAGGAGGAGGACAACCCGGCAATAGACTCCAGGAGAATTTTTAATTGGTTGGGGCTGGACCAGACCCGCGGCAGTAGAGGAGGGATAGACCCGCGGCACCTGGGTGGCTCAGTCGGCTAAGCATCTCGGCTCGGGTCATGATCTCCTGGTTCTGAGTTTGGGAACGACACTGAGAGTGTGGAGCCTCCTTGAGATTTCTCTCTCTCTCTCTCCCCGTCTCCCCCCCCCCCCCCCCCCCCCCCCCTGCTCACGGTCTCCCTCTCTCTCAAAATTAATTAATTTTTAAAATTTTGGGTAGATCATAAAGTTAGAGTCAACAGGATTTCCTGCTTCGTCCGGAATGTCTGTGAATAAAAGGAGGGAGTGAAAGACCATCCGAAGTTTTTATTTTTGCCTGGACATTTGAAAGAAGAGAGACGGGGAAGTCAGTGCAAGGCGCGAGTTTCACAGAGAAGATTTTGAGTTATATCTTGGACATGTATTCTGAGAGGCCTCAAGATGGAGATGAGACTTCTCATGATAGGTGGGCGTGAGGATTTGGAGGGAAGGGAAGAGGGCTGGTTTGGAAATAGACGTTGAATGGTGGGGACCGCGGACTGGGCCGGGTCAGAGCCTCATGATCAGATTGAAGAAGGAGGATCTTAAGGTTTTTTAGATGGGTCCTGCAGTGGGGCAGGGGAGGCCAGGGCACAGGCGGATGTGTACTCCCGATGCTCTTTCAGGGATGAGGTGGGTTCCGGCCTGTGTGTGGAGAGACCACGGTCCAGATGAGGTGAGGTGGTGGCAGGCAGACTGAGGTGTGAGTCGGTGTGTGAGTCGGTGTGACTCTTCCCCCTGCAGGCTAAGCAGCCGCTCAAGACCACTCCCTGTGGAACAAAGCCAAGGTCAGCTGGGTCCCAGACCAGGGCACTGCTGCCTCACCTTCCATCCACGGTCCAGTCCAGGGCTGCCCGCATGCCCTCTTCAGAGAGTATGGCACAAGCACTATGTACTACTCAGTGCCCCCCTTAACCTAAGAGTGTAGGAAACAGCTACTGACTGGAACACTAATGAAGCAGCATTCCTCCAAATACATAGGCACAGGTCGGCAACTAGAAATGAACACACTGAATTACTTAAATTTATCCACACACTTAATAATTGGTGTAAGAGTTAACTTTTTTTTAATGTTTTGTGTTTATTTCTGAGAGAGAGAGAGCATGAACAGGGGAGGGTGAGAGAGAGAGGGAGACACAGAATCTGAAGCAGCTCCAGGCTCTGAGCTGTCAGCACAGAGCCCGATATGGGGCTCAAACCCACGAACCGTGAGATCATGACCTGAGCCGAAGTCGGACGCTTAACTGACTGAGCCACCCAGGTGCCCCAAGAGTTCACTTATTTTTAAGTATTTGCTTATGATGTAAGTTTTGTGCATCATATACTCTTAAAACCTTAAAAAGTGGGAAAAATACACACACAAATTTTAAAAAAATTTAATGTGTATTTATTTTTGAGAGACAGCGCAAGCAGGGGACGGGCAGAGAGAGAGAGGGAGACACAGAATCCGAAGCAGGCTTCAGATTCCGGAGTGCTGACAGCTCAGAGCCTGACTGTAAGATGATGACCTGAGCTGAAGCCGGACACTTAACTGACTGAGCCGCCCAGGAGCCCTTTACACCCAGATTTTTAAAGCTCTCCCACTTCGTTTGCACTGAAAACATAGACAAAACCATTGATGCTGCTGAGAGTCCTAGCTGATACATAGCGTGTGCTACTGATGTGTGATATCAGTATCACCCTGTGAGGGGAGAACAGTCTCGTTCCCATCGTATGGGATAAGGGCACAGGCCCTCAGGGAGGGTCAGTCTTTCTCCAGAGTCACACGGCTAGTAAGAGGCAGCAGTGAGCCCTGAGCAGCTCAGCTGGGACCATCAGGCTGACCTCGCTTTGCTGGAGGGAAGAGCAGGCCTGGTGGTTCACCTCAGCTTTAGGACCTTACCATGGTTACCCGTTTCCCGCGGCCTCCCTCCTTCCACAGGGGCCCTTTGGAGGCAGAAATGCTCGTGAACCCTGCTCCCATGAGTAGAGGGTGTCCCCGGCTCCCACCCACCCTAATTTTCACCCTAATTTAGATGTATGTAGGGGATGGTGATGTTCTGAGAATCCTTGCCTATTCCTTTCTGTCTCAGAACTGACCATCCTGTGGTTGCACAAAGCGCAGGGTCTTGAATGCAATCTGGGTTCTATGGGTCAGTTCCATTTCTGACAAGTAACTGGGTGAGATGTAACATGCATCCTGGGCACAGAGCCAGAATGTTCAGATGCTTGCAGGTGAGACTGACCTGGGATTGTTGAGGGAGCTCCACAGTCCTGTTCCATCTGATGGGCTGGGGAGCGTGGTAGCCAGGTGGCAGCGTGGGAGGCCAGGCCGTTCTCAGGGCGGGCCGAGAATGACAGTGTGGGTTCTAGGCCTCTAACCTGAGGACAGTGGGAGCCAGTGAAGGTTTGGAACTGAGGAGGGAGGGGATCTGATCCCGATTTTAATGGACTCCCATGGCCTCAAAATGGAAGACAGACTGGGAGTCTGTAGACAGACACGCCAGCAGGTGAGTGCTGCTGGTGGCCTGACGGGGAGGTGGGGTTGCCTTCTGCACAGAGTTCCCACATTTTCTGATGTGAAGAGTGAGGGAGCTGGGAGACGGGATGGAAGAGGGAGTCAGGGACAGGCCCACTTTTTGGCCTTGTTTGAAAGAATGGATGTTCCATCATTTAGGATGTGGGAAGTCAATGGTATAAGAGATTTGCAGAGGAAATATGAAGGCTCAGGTCTTGGCCAGGTCAGAAATGTTCCAGAGACTTTGAGTGGACGTGTCTGGTTGGCTATTGGACCCACAGATTTGGAGTTCAGTGGAGGCAACCACAGTGTAGTGATTGGTGTATGGACCCCAGTAGAGCTGTGGATCAGGTTTCGTACGAGTCATCTTTGTGTTATGGGTGGCAGTGCCATTAAATGGGACCAGGTAGGGGAAGGAGGGGCCATCTCTGTGTCTCAGGTGGGCGCCAGGCTGGTTGGGGGGTGTACATGTGAGGTGAAGGGCGGTGGGTCATAAAGCCTTCTGATGGGACAGTGGACATAAGACCGTTGTTGAGGTGCCCCCACAGTGAAGGTCAGACACCAGGGCAGGATAGGGCCCGTTACCTCTCTGTGAACTTGGCAAGGTTTTCTGGTGACTCTTGCCTGGATTGTTTATTCAGGCTGGTAGATTAGTTGGGTGGAGGAAATGGGATCGGCCAGAGGCATTTCGAGTCTGAAGCTTTGAACAAGAGGCGGTGAGAGGTCAGGATCGCTGCTGAGAGTGTGAGACCATCACACAGGTCTCTGTGGCTGAGCTAAAGCAAGAAATGGAGGTGGGCGGGGATACTTAGAAATGAGCGCCTGCTCTCTGGTGCCGGGGACTTTGGTGTTACAGTGCAAGACTCTGGCAGATTAAGAGGCCGCTGCATTGGCCCTGCCTGGGTTCTGTGTGTGGACTGGGCATGTTGGAGGGTCAAAGAAATGCCTACGGTGCGGGCCTGGGGGCTGCAGGGGCGTTGCCTTGCCTGTCCGAGGTCGGGTGCCCCAGGCCTTCCCATCCCAGCAACTTCAGGCACTGGTCTAGTCGTCACCACTTGCAGGGACCACTGGAGTTTTTTTTTAAGACCTTCCTCTGAAGTTCTCGTAAATTTAGACATGGATGTGCGGTGGTCACTGTGGGTGGGTGTCAGCCACTCTTTCCCTGTCTTGCCCAGGTGGTTTCTCGCACTGAGCAACAGGAGAGCCCCAGGCACCTGACAGGGTGGACATCACTTCCCCAATATCCAGAGACGCTCAAAAGAACATGGCCCTCACACGGAGCATCTGTTCTGTGTCCATCCCTGTACGATGCCTGGGACAGTGGCCACACCTCATTTGTAACTTTTCTTTCCCACTCAAATCCCAACTCTGCCTTTCAGCTCTCGTCCTTTCCCTTCCACTGCTTCCTTGAAGGATTCTAACATTTCATCTATGCTTAAGATGGTGTGAAATCTGCCCATGTCCTTAAATGGTCCTTGAACACCAGATACTGTCATGAAGTCACACGTGTTTTGTTTTGTTTTTAAATATTTTTTTATTTATTTCTCGGAGAGAGAGAGAGACAGCGTGAGCAGGGGAGGGCCAGAGAGAGAGGGAGACACAGACTCCGAAATTGGCTCCAGGCTCTGAGCTGGCAGTCAGCACAGAGCCCGACGCGGGGCTCGAACCCACGAACCGCAAGATCATGACCTAAGCGAAAGTCGGACACTTAACCGACTAAGCCACCCAGGCGCCCCAACACACGTGTTTTTTAAATTAATTCATTTTTTAATTTACATCCAAGTAAGTTAGCATATAGTGTAACAATGATTCAGGAGTAGATTCCTTAATGCCCCTTATGCATTTAGCCCATCCCCCCTCCCACAACCCCTGCAAGTAACTCCATAACTCCAACCTACTGTTTTTTCTCCATATTTAAGAGTCTCTTATGTTTTGTCTCCCTCCCTGTTTTTATATTATTTTTGCTTCCCTTCCCTTATGTTCATCTGTTTTGTATCGTAAATTCCTCAGATGAGTGAAGGCCTATGATATTTGTGTTTCTCTAATTTCGCTTAGCATCATACCCTCTAGTTCCATCCACATAGTTGCAAATGGCAAGATTTCATTCCTTTTGATCGCCAAGTAAGCAAACTCCATTGTGTGGACATTTGGGCTCTTTCCAAACTTTGGCTCTTGTCGATAGCGCTGCTATAAACATGGGGGGGGGGCAGTGTGCCCCTTTGAAATAGGACACCTGTATTCCTTGGATAAATATCTAGTAGTGTAATTGCTGGGTCTTAGGGTAGTTCTATTTTTAAGTTTTTGAGGAACCTCCATACTGTGTTCCAGAGTGGCTGCACCCGTGTGCATTCCCACCAGCAGTGCAAAAGCGTTCCTCTTTCTCCGCATCCTCACCAGCATCTGTTGTTGCCTGAGTTGTTGATGTTAGCCATTCTGACGGGTGTGAGGTGGTATCTCATTGTGGTTTTTATTTGTATTTCTCTGATGATGAGTGATGTTGAGCATCGTTTCATGTGTCTGGAAAAGTGTCTATTCATGCCTTTTGCCCATTCTTCACTGGATTATTTGTTTTTTTGGGTGAGTTTGATAATCCTTTATAGATTTTGGATACTAACCCTTTATCTGATGTCATATTTACATATGTATCATTTACAAATATCTTCTTTGCTTATGTTTTAATTGGGTAATGTATTCTTTGTTATTGAATTATGAGTTCTCCCCTCTGTATGTTGCATTTTCATTCTGTTGATTGTTTACCTTGGTGCACAACAATTTTAAATTTTGATATAGTCCACCTTACCAATTTTTTTCTATCTTTCAAGTCCAGTGTGAGAAAGCTTCCTTCCTTCTAAGTTATATGGTTTGAGAACCATGTGTAATTCTTCATTTTTATATAATGGTATAACATACCCCAAACTTTTGCATGTGGTATATTCAGTTTTCCTTGTGCCTTTTCTTCAAATGGCTGGTCTTTCCCTATTGAAGTCCTTTACGGCTACATCCAAATCATTTGACCATCTGTGAGAATTTATTTCTACTTATTTTTTGCTCTCAATTCTATTACATACGTGTATATGTATCAGGATCTCATACCAGAATCACAGTGTTTTGATATATACTTTAAAAAATTGTGTCTTAACTCCTCTTTGAAGACTGGCATGAAGCCAGTCAGTTCCTCTTTTGAAGTAGCTGATTAATTCCACACCCCCAAATAATCCCCATATCAGGCCCTCATTGCCTAATCAGCTCAGAACCAGGTACCATAAAGCTGAGCATACCCTATGCCCTGGAGTCTAAGAAATTGTTAAACCTCGCGTAAGCTACTCCTTCCAGCTCCAGCTTGCTGTCACTTTGTCCCTCACTACAGGCCCTGTTGGGTTCTGCCTGACCCTCTCTTGTTCCCAGCTGTAAGTCACAAAGAGCTTTGCCTTTCATCTATTTGAGTGGTATTTGTTCTCACCTGCCATCCTCCTCCTCATCAACAACAAAAATAAAACCTTTAAGTTTTACATAACATCTACACACTCAGAAGAGTACTGTGTATGCGGTGAATGTTGTAGTTTTCAGCCAGTAGCCTTTTTTCACTGAGCACCAAGAAGTTCACAATGTCAACATATTGAGAGGTTAGAAGTCAGCCAGAATTGCACCTCCCATATCCAGCTGTCCTTATTAAACAGCTAAATACGTGGGGCAGTTTCCTGAACGCTCCCACTTTTCAGACCTGCCTGGGGCTCCGGGGTCCTTCCCAGAGTTATGGCACCGCCAGTGTCTATCAGAGAAGCCATCCCTCTTCTACCAGTGTGTTACGTTTGTTTCTTAAATGCTCAGGGAGACCAGCAGATTGCTGTGCTCTCTTGCTTAATCTGGAGTAGTCACCAGGGCTGTTGAGGCCTCAGTACTTATCCTTTATCCCCCTATCAGTTTGGGTGGGTCCATCACCCAGCCTTGGACAAGGGGACTTTAGCTGGCTTCACCTCGCAGCTCACAGAGGTTTCCCTTCTTTGGGGGCATTATTGTCTCTTACTGTCTCATGAGATTTGTAATGGATTTTTCTAGCCACTAGGCTACCCAAAACAGGAACTCTCTGGTCACCCCACTGGCTTTCGTGATAGTAAAAGTCTTTTTCTTTAAACTATATTTACTCTATTCACTGTGGGTGAGAACAGAATTAGACTCTGACAGAATGAAAGAGTGAACCAGTTTTTGCGGGGCACCTCTGGTACCCCTGGACTCTCAGTCCAGATTTGGCTCAGTTTGCATTGCTACATGATGTATCCTGGGAAAGTTTATAGGATTTCTGCATTCTTGGTGTAAAGAACATCTGCAGTTCATCAGTCTGCTAGTCTGCTGGAGGGTGGGGTNGGTTTCTTCGGGAGTAGTCTCATTCCTGACCAGTTATTAGGAGCAAACTAAACTACAAGGTACAGGAAGCGACGAGCGTATCTTTGGCACAGGAAGAACCAGAGTCAGAAGGAATCCAATGGAAGGGTCAGAAATACACTGAGACATAAACATGGACATAATTTATCCCTTATTCTTCCCGTTCGTTGGACTGGGGGAAGCTCCTCCAGCACAGTGAGACCCT